>NC_134273.1:17462978-17760478 GCF_031893055.1 Leptodactylus fuscus | reverse complement strand
GATGTCAGAAAGCCGCCCCCACCCACCGGAGGAGGGGGCGGGGCCACGCGGAAGGGGGCGGGGCTGCGTGGAGGTGGCGGGGCCGAGCGGAGCGAGCGTCTTTAGCAGGCAGAGCAGGCAGGGAGAGGACCTGCTCTCTGCCTGAGCGTGAGGGGCGGCCGCTGGAGCAGCGCTGCTCCAGCGGCCTCCCCAATCCACCGCTCAGTGACGGTGACCCTAAGCCAGTCCAGGACAGCTTGTCCTGGACTGGCTTAGGTCAGCAAAAATGCCGCCCTCCCCGTGGCCCTGGCATAGCACCGCCTGAAGCGGTCACTTCAGGTCACCTCATGGGAGGTGCGGCACTGCCTGTAGATGGTTTAATATCCCAAACCATCCTAATAGGTTCCGTAAAACCTCATCACTGGTGACTTGTCAGATGGAGACCTTGTGATTAGTTAATTTTAGGGGGTCCCTGCTAACATAAAAGGCATTTCCATATCCCTTTAACATATCATAAGTGCATTGACAATAGTTCAAAACCAGCAACATCATTTCCGAGCAACGAAAACCCCATACTGTGACCTATATCTGATGTATAAGCCGTCGAAAACGTCTTTTATCTCTTTTACCGTTTACTAGAAGATTTCCCTCATTTTATGCAAACAGCTTGAATATAAATGTTGAAAGACGAGAAAAGTTAAACAGTTTTTCGACTTAATAATTGCGCTCGCAAAACAAAAAAAGTCACAAACCAATAGCGAGGATTAAGCGCGTCTGAAATACCCATTAAAAGTAAATTACGGACATCGCCTATTTAACTTTCCCTCTAATATTCAAAAAAGACACAATTTATCTACTTGTATTTATGTCCCATCTTTCAACATATTACAGCTAATTAGTGCCCCCTGATGAGAAACAGCCCGCTGATGGAAAAAGCATTTAGATAAGATCTAAATTAATAAATGTACCTCATTTGATATCATTTGTATAGCGAGATTATTAATAACGTATCATTATTCAGAACGGACCGCGAACGAGAGAGAAAAAAAATAAAAAAAACAAATAGCGCTATCGCGTTTCAATCCATTCTCCTTAGAGGAGAACAAAGGAAGAAGAATCTTGGATTTGTGAAGATGAAGATTTCATTTCCATTCCTTAAATATTGCTACATCGTACGCATTCATTGCCAAGATGAGATGCAAAGAATCCTCCGCTTGCCCCTAGCAGGAAACGTAATAAAGAGAATTATTGGTAACAATGCAGGAAAAATACCCACGTTCCTCTATTAATTGTGTTCCTGTGCACTCAGCGATTGTATATATAAATAGGGAATTAGGTTCAGACCCTTTATTAGACGACTGATGTCGGAGAATCGGGTACATGATAAATTCTGCATAGGAAATAATTATTTCTCTCCTCCGAGCAGATTCCCTCGTTCCTGAGCCACAAATTAATATTGTTGTAACGATGATATTATGGCTGCTTTATTCTATCTCTGGATAAACATGATTTATTAATAGCAGGGAGCTCGCCGAGGTAAGGTAGCAAAGCAATGGATGGAGAGAACTTTTTGTTTCGTAGGGTTGGAAGAGGTCAATGAAATATGAGTTTCCGATGATAAGAAACAATAGGATGAGTATTTTATATTATACACATCGTAATATCGTTATATGGAGTGTAGAAGTGGCAACTGGAACCTGATGCCCGAGGAGGTCCAATGGCCCTTCCAGTGACGTAATTAGGAATGGTGGGGCCCTGTGGTGAACTTTTGACATGGGGCCCCCCCACCATCCACCACAGGGAGAGACTGAGGGGCAGCACTATCTGTGCATCCATCCCCCACAGGGAGAGACTGAGGGGCAGCACTATCTGTGCATCCATCCACCACAGGGAGAGACTGAGGGGCAGCACTTTCTGTGCATCCATCCCCCACAGGGAGAGACTGAGGGCCAGGACTATCTGTGCATCTATCAATCACAGAGAGAGACTGAGGGGCAGCACTATCTGGGCATCCATCAATCACAGAGAGAGACTGAGGGCCAGCACTATCTGTGCATCCATCAATCACAGGAAGAGACTGAGGGGCAGCACTATCTGGGCATCCATCAATCACAGAGAGAGACTGAGGGCCAGCACTATCTGTGCATCCATCAATCACAGGGAGAGACTGAGGGGCAGCACTATCTGGGCATCCATCAATCACAGAGAGAGACTGAGGGGCAGCACTATGTGGGCATCCATCAATCACAGGGAGAGACTGAGGGCCAGGACTATCTGTGCATCCATCCCCCACAGGGAGAGACTGAGGGGCAGCACTATCCGTGCATCCATCCATCACAGGGAGAGACTGAGGGGCAGCACTATCTGTGCACCCATCCACCACACACAGAGACTGAAGGCCAGCACTATCTGTGCACCCATCAATCAGAGGGAGAGACTGAGGGCCAGCACTATCTGTGCACCCATCCACCACAGGGAGAGACTGAGGGCCAGCACTATCTGTGCACCCATCCACCACAGGGAGAGACTGAGGACCAGCACTATCTGTGCACCCATCCACCACACACAGAGACTGAAGGCCAGCACTATCTGTGCACCCATCCACCACAGGGAGAGACTGAGGGCCAGCACTATCTGTGCACCCATCCACCACAGGGAGAGACTGAGGGCCAGCACTATCTGAGCACCCATCCACCACAGGGAGAGACTGAGGGGCAGCACTATCTGTGCATCCATCCACCACAGGGAGAGACTGAGGGGCAGCACTATCTGTGCATCCATCAATCACAGGGAGAAACTGAGGGCTAGCATTATCTGAGCACCCATCCACCACAGGGAGAGACTGAGGGGCAGCACTATCTGTGCATCCATCCACCACAGGGAGAAACTGAGGGCCAGCATTATCTGAGCACCCATCCACCACAGGGAGAGACTGAGGGGCAGCACTATCTGTGCATCCATCAATCACAAGGAGAGACTGAGGGGCAGCACTATCTGTGCATCCATCCACCACAGGGAGAGACTGAGGGGCAGCACTATCTGTGCATCCATCAATCACAGGGAGAGACTGAGGGGCAGCACTATCTGTGCATCCATCAATCACAGGGAGAGACTGAGGGGCAGCACTATCTTTGCATTCATCCACCACAGGGAGAGACTGAGAGACAGCACTATCTGTGCATCCATCCATCACAGGGAGAGACTGAGGGGCAGCACTATCTCTGTATCCATCCACCACAAGGAGAGACTGAGGGCCAGCACTATCTGTGCATCCATCCATCACAGGGAGAGACTGAGGGGCAGCACTATCTGTGCATCCATCCATCACGGGGAGAGACTGAGGGGCAGCACTATCTGTGCATCCATCCACCACGGGGAGAGGCTGAGGGGCAGCACTATCTGTGCATCCATCCACCGTGGGGAGAAACTGAGGGGCAGCACTATCTGTGCATCCATCCACCGTGGGGAGAGACTGAGGGGCAGCACTATCTGTGCATCCATCCATCACGGGGAGAGACTGAGGGGCAGCACTATCTGTGCATCCATCCATCACGGGGAGAGACTGAGGGGCAGCACTATCTGTGCATCCATCCATCACGGGGAGAGACTGAGGGGCAGCTCTATCTGTGCATCCATCCACCACGGGGAGAGACTGAGGGGCAGCACTATCTGTGCATCCATCCACCACGGGGAGAGACTGAGGGGCAGCACTATCTGTGCATCCATCCACCACGGGGAGAGACTGAGGGGCAGCACTATCTGTGCATCCATCCACCACGGGGAGAGGCTGAGGGGCAGCACTATCTGTGCATCCATCCACCGTGGGGAGAGACTGAGGGGCAGCACTATCTGTGCATCCATCCACCGTGGGGAGAGACTGAGGGGCAGCACTATCTGTGCATCCATCAATCTGTGATCACATCATTTACAGGGAAAGATTGGAAAACATCCAGGAACCACTCATTGACCCCAGCAGCACAAGCATTGTACCCAGACAATTACAATTCTATAGACACACTGGGCACCAGAGCTTAAGTCATCTTGTCATACATATCTGAACCATGGAGATAAGGGGTTAAAAGTAAGCACTCGCCGCTGAAACCAGGCAGGGACAGGAGTTTGCCTCCCTGCATCCCTGGGCATGTCACTTATTAGAATAAAATGAATCAGACAGTAACAGACCTCTTCATCGTAGCAAATCTGTTATTGCTTTTGCTATGGATGTTTAAACTTTTCTTTGTGCGCCGCTTTGCTCTCCACCCCGACGTATCTGGCTCCCTGATTTGTTTCCATGACACCCTTTTATATTAGAATCCACAGTGTATTTGAAAGCAATAAGCGAAATGAATCCAAACTATTCTCCGCAAATGGAAAACTTTAAATATAGATCTGGATTTGCTGTTCCTGATTTGGCTGTGATTTGCCTTGTATACACTGTGATTAAACCTAAAATCTGGCCACCTGCGGAGCCGAGCCAAGAGTGGAAATAGCTCCATTTCCCGAATGCTTACATGTAACACCGCAATCTACCATCCAGCCCGTCTGACTGTGAACCTGAATAAAATCCATCTTTTTATGAAAACAAATCAAGGAAACAAAACTCTTTGAACATTTGTGGGAGAGAAACATCAATAATGTAGAGTTTATCATTGTCCGGGGAGTCATTTTTATGGGGGGAAATAAAGCGTATTAGAACTTTCCTATGTGTGAAGCTCCGCCAGTGGTGGATATGGAAAGTTATTACATTACAGTCGGGAGAGAGTTAACTGAAATTAAACAGCTTTCTGTTCTATGCTTATTGTTGCAAATGTGTCTCTGGAAAACACGCATTTACATGCTTTCAACAAATTATACCGCCGTAACAGAAATATACCGCTCGATTTACTGTATTAGCAGGTGGAGGATGTTGGATTTATTCTTCAACTTAGCACAAAACAAGAGAACATGGGGATTAACCGGTAATGTTTCCATGGAACGTGAGATACAGGGTCAGAATGGATGGTCATAGAAGTGTTGGCCCCAGGGGCGTAACCTGAGGGGGTGCAGAGGGGGCCCATAAGCACTGGCATCAGTATTGAGATTGCAGCTTCCATCTGGCCCATAAACCAAGAAGACCCATAGATTACCCCTAACCACACTATGGAGGATTAAACACCACCTTAGCACCCGTAACCATCACTAACAAGAATTCGCTGTAGGGATGAGGCAGGGGGCCCCAGAGAAAAAATTGCACCGGGGCCCACAAGACTTTAGTTATGCTACTGTGCGGCCCTAAGGGCAAAATAAACCGTTGAGGGCCAATACTATTCCTATAAGTAGTATAAGGGCCCCTTCACACGGAGTAAACACGCGTGTATTTTGGCAAAATACACATGTAAAAAATACACGTGTAAAAATCAGTCTCCCATTGACTTCAATGGCATTTCTTTTTACACGTGTAAAAAAAACACGTCAAAATGCACATCAAAATACACGTCAAAATACACGTGTAAAATGTCATTGAAGTCAATGGGAGTCTTATTTTTACACGTGTATTTTTACACGTGTATTTTGCCAAAATACACGCGCGTTTACTCCGTGTGAAGGGGCCCTTAATAATAATAATGCAGTGGTCCCTTGACTTTCACGGGGGATACGTTCCAAGGCCGCCCGCGAAAGTCAAATTTCCGCGAAGTGGAGATGCGGTGTTTAATCTCATGTTAGGGGATGTCCTGCCATACTGTTCATATCCAAGATAGTCTACATACAGTAAAGTATATGCAATGATATGGGTACTCAACATTGAAGAAGATACACAAAACTTTTCTGATGATATTGATGAGCGGCCGCGGGGAAACCCATGGTGTTCAAAAAAACAACGGAGTATCCTTCCATTAATATTAATATTAAAACCCGTGGTATAGCCCTTCCGCGAAGGTCAGACCCGCGAACGTCAAGGGACCACTGGGTATATTGGTAATATATTCACCAGCACATTACTGACCATAGGGTTGATATAACATAATAGGAATCTAACCTACTGAGAATATAGCACTAAGGACCAGCCAGCCAGATCTTACAATCTATGAAGACACTGGAGGGACACAGAAGATATAAATGGTATATATGTGTCTTCAGGTATGAAGTCTATTTCAAGGAATTTTCTGAGACACATATCTTAAGTATAGGTGATACATGGGGGTCTGACACCCAGGACCCCCACTGATCAGCTGGTTGAAGAGTCTTCAGCATTCTGACAAGCACTGTAGCCTCTATACTAAATGCAAAGCACAGTGCCATACATATTTTAGAGACAGTACTTGGTATTGCAACTCAGCCCCATTCACTTGAATAGGACTGAGCAGATGCTGTACAATGTGATCAATGAAGGTGACGTCATTGGGACAGGGCAGGGCCACAGTGATCCTGAATACTGTATTCTCTTCAAGCAGCTGATGGTTGGCAGAGGTTTAAGATTTCAGACCCCCACCTATCACATACTGATGGCCTATCCTGAGGATGGGTGAACAATATCTAAGTCACGGAAAACCTCTTTAAGAGTGTAAAATGTGAGAATCAATGTTAGAAAATGGAGAAGAGCTAGATAAGGAACTTGACAGGTTGGTGTACAAAGTTACGTTATGTATTAAGGGCACACGAGGCTGTGGGTATTAGGAATTAATCTAAGTGTCTCGGATAGAGCATTCCAGAGAAGTGGTGCAGCTTGAGAAAATTCTTGAAGATAGAAGTGGGAAGTTTGGATGATGGTAGATGTAAATGTTATGTCATTGGTAGGATGGATAGCATGGTTAGGGAGAAGATGTAGGAAAGTGCTGCATGATGAGAGTGATATGATTAAATTGTATTTTTTAGTGGAAAGTCTGACACAGAGTGGAGCTATTGAGGAAGCAGTTGGCTAGAAAGATGAGACGGCCTATTGCATTCAGGATGGACCCTGTGCCAACCCCCTGATCCAGTTGCTTAAGAGTTCTGGAAAACCTAGTGATCAATCATGACTAGGGTTGAGCAATCATATTTGGAAAAGATCGGATTCCGATCGGCGATCGAGAAAATTTCACGATCGCGATCGGAATTCCGAACACAATCTTTTTAGGTGGGATCGAGATCGGTACTATTTCCCACAATGCTTTGCTTAGCCTTCACACTGAGTATATGCTCCGCTCATTCTGAGCAGAGTGTATACTCAGTGTGAAGGCTCTGCTGCAGTTCCATAGGACTGAATGAAAGCAGCTGGCACACAGCCTTGACCCCCTGCGCGCCGGCTGCCTCCATTCATTCTAATGGGAGACTAAACTAACATCTCTAGTAGCTACGTACCTCCAGAGATGGCTGGTCTGCAGTGCCTGGTGTTCTTCTTCACCTCGCTGCCACTCCATGCTACTCTTCTCGCCTCGCTGCCGCCTCCTAGGTTAGTGTTTAAAGAGCTAGGAAGGCGGGGCTTGTGGCTTAGGAGAGTGTGGGTGGGTACAGGGCGGGGAGACATGACGTCTCCCCTCCCAGTACCCGCCCACACTCTCCTAATCTGGGAGGCAGGGGGCAGCGAGGCGAGAAGAGCAGCGTGGAGCGGCAGCGAGGTGAAGAAGAACACCGGGCACCGGAGCAGCCACCTCAGCAGGTAAGTGGATACCAGGGGGGACTAAGTAGCCAGAGGATTAAAAAAAATCCTCTGGCTACTTAGTGATTCACTACACAGCGTGGATTCTAACAATTAAAGCGTTCGATTCTTAGATTCCATGCTGTATAGTGAACAGGATTGCTTTTAAAATCCAATCTCCGATTAATAAAAAAAATCCCATTGACTTGCATTAGGATCGGAATTGGGATCAAGATCAGGTTCGAATGAAAAATGATCGGAAATCGGATTTTAAAATCGATCCTGAAAAGTCAAGATCGGCTGAACCCTAATCATGACCTAAAATCAAATCATATCCAAATCTAGACCTATAGAACAAAGTATTTGCAGACAATACAACACAAGTATCAGACAACACGAGGTTTGTTATCAATTATATAGCATTTCACCCAAAAAAAAAACTGAATTGCAAAATGACCCAATCCTGCGTAGAAGTGGCAATTTTACTAAAATACCAAGTCGTACTTATTCCGAAATACACATTTCTGAGCATCTCGGGTAAAATGATACCACCAGCGTTTGTCATTTCTGCAGCAAATCTTCCAGAAACAGATTCAAAGAGGTGGTTTTAGTGTCAGGTGAGGTAAAATGGAAAAAATACAATTTATACACTAGCAGTATGTAATATTTTGAAATGGAATCGTAGACAAAGCAGGCGGCCTCCATGCTGTGTTTTACATTTGTCATTGTGATAAGGGTATTTCAGCTTTGTGAGAGAGCGGCTGAAAGATACATGAACATTTGCTGAATATGCCAGATTTTTTTTTTCCCTTTCTTTTTAGAAATTGTTCTGCTCGTTATTCTTGTGATTGTGAGAATGCAGCATGCAGCCGAAGAACGTGAAAGGAGCGCCGTTGTGTCCAGCAAATAAAGTAACCTCTCTTTCTAAGACACCCCATCTGCTGGCTCATTATTACAAGCCAGGACTTAGCCGAGACTATTTCCAAATCCTTTGAGTCTCCGAACCCCTATGGCAAATAATCTAAGGGTTTGGATCTAGTAAAAAGTAACACAAAGGGTGTAACGCGCCAGAAAATTGACAGGTAGACTACACATGTAGCTGGAAAAAATATCTATACAAATGTAATGTATGCCGGTAGAACCCGACGTAGTCCGGGGTGCACTAAGAGCAATATCTATATACACAATATCATCTCCTTTATGTTCCTGCAGCTTCTGAGTTATCTTATGAAATAGGGGCAATTTCTCTCAATGGAAAAAAGACATATTCATCACCGATTCCTAATGGAAAGCGCTCAGGAAAGTATGCCGGATACCGTGCGCAATATGAGTGTTTATAGGCATTGTAAAGAGAATCACACAGATTATACATTACAGCTTAGTGTGGGAGAAAGCTTTGGGGTGTATGGTGGGATGTAAGGCATACATATGAGGTTATGTAAGAAACACGGGGGGAAGGGAGAACTGGCTCTTACTAATACCACCCAGCATGTGTATGGAAACCTACAGGCAATGCTACGCACTAGAAAGATGTGTGACTATTGTTCTGCTGTACATGCAAGGATAACACACATAATGGTTTTATAATATAGGGATGATACACGCAGTGATGTCACAGTACAGAGATAATACACACAGTGATGTCACAGTACAGGGATAATACACACAGTGATGTCACAGTACAGGATAATACACACAGTGATGTCACAGTATAAGGATAATACACACAGTGATGTCACAGTACAGGGATAATACACACAGTGATGTCACAGTACAGAGATAATACACACAGTGATGTCACAGTACAGGGATAATACACACAGTGATGTCACAGTACAGAGATAATACACACAGTGATGTCACAGTACAGGATAATACACACAGTGATGTCACAGTACAGGGATAATACACACAGTGATGTCACAGTACAGGATAATACACACAGTGATGTCACAGTACAGGGATAATACACACAGTGATGTCACAGTACAGGGATAATACACACAGTGATGTCACAGTACAGAGATAATACACACAGTGATGTCACAGTACAGGATAATACACACAGTGATGTCACAGTACAGGGATAATACACACAGTGATGTCACAGTACAGGATAATACACACAGTGATGTCACAGTACAGGGATAATACGCACAGTGATGTCACAGTACAGGATAATACACACAGTGATGTCACAGTACAGGATAATACACACAGTGATGTCACAGTACAGGGATAATACACACAGTGATGTCACAGTACAGGGATAATACACACAGTGATGTCACAGTACAGGATAATACACACAGTGATGTCACAGTATAAGGATAATACACACAGTGATGTCACAGTACAGGGATAATACACACAGTGATGTCACAGTACAGGGATAATACACACAGTGATGTCACAGTACAGGGATAATACACACAGTGATGTCACAGTACAGGATAATACACACAGTGATGTCACAGTATAAGGATAATACACACAGTGATGTCACAGTACAGGGATAATACACACAGTGATGTCACAGTACAGGGATAATACACACAGTGATGTCACAGTACAGGATAATACACACAGTGATGTCACAGTACAGGGATAATACACACAGTGATGTCACAGTACAGGATAATACACACAGTGATGTCACAGTACAGGGATAATACACACAGTGATGTCACAGTACAGGATAATACACACAGTGATGTCACAGTACAGGGATAATACGCACAGTGATGTCACAGTACAGGATAATACACACAGTGATGTCACAGTACAGGATAATACACACAGTGATGTCACAGTACAGAGATAATACACACAGCGATGTCACAGTACAGGGATAATACACACAGTGATGTCACAGTACAGGATAATACACACAGTGATGTCACAGTACAGGGATAATACAAACAGTGATGTCACAGTACAGATAATACACACAGTGATGTCACAGTACAGAGATAATACACACAGCGATGTCACAGTACAGAGATAATACACACAGTGATGTCACAGTACAGAGATAATACACACAGTGATGTCACAGTACAGGGATAATACGCACAGTGATGTCACAGTACAGGATAATACACACAGTGATGTCACAGTACAGGATAATACACACAGTGATGTCACAGTACAGAGATAATACACACAGTGATGTTATAGTACAGGGATAATACACACAGTGATGTCACAGTACAGGATAATACACACAGTGATGTCACAGTACAGGGATAATACACACAGTGATGTCACAGTACAGGGATTATACACACAGTGATGTCACAGTACAGGATAATACACACAGTGATGTCACAGTACAGGGATAATACACAGTGATGTCACAGTACAGGATAATACACACAGTGATGTCACAGTACAGAGATAATACACACAGTGATGTCACAGTACAGATAATACACACAGTGATGTCACAGTACAGAGATAATACACACAGTGATGTCACAGTACAGGGATAATACAGACAGTGATGTCACAGTACAGATAATACACACAGTGATGTCACAGTACAGAGATAATACACACAGTGATGTCACAGTACAGGGATAATACGCACAGTGATGTCACAGTACAGGGATAATACACACAGTGATGTCACAGTACAGGATAATACACACAGTGATGTCACAGTGCAGAGATAATACACACAGTGATGTCACAGTACAGGGATAATACACACAGTGATGTCACAGTACAGGGATAATACACACAGTGATGTCACAGTACAGGGATAATACACACAGTGATGTCACAGTACAGGGATTATACACACAGTGATGTCACAGTACAGGATAATACACACAGTGATGTCACAGTATAAGAATAATACACACAGTGATGTCACAGTACAGGGATAATACACACAGTGATGTCACAGTACAGATAATACACACAGTGATGTCACAGTACAGAGATAATACACACAGTGATGTCACAGTACAGGATAATACACACAGCGATGTCACAGTATAAGGATAATACACACAGCGATGTCACAGTACAGGGATAATACACACAGTGATGTCACAGTACAGGGATAATACACACAGTGATGTCACAGTACAGGATAATACACACAGTGATGTCACAGTACAGGGATAATACACACAGTGATGTCACAGTACAGGGATAATACAGTGATGTCACAGTACAGGGTTAATACACACAGTGATGTCACAGTACAGGAATAATACACACAGTGATGTCACAGTACAGGGATAATACAGTGATGTCACAGTACAGGGATAATACACACAGTGATGTCACAGTACAGGATAATACACACAGTGATGTCACAGTACAGGAATAATACACACAGTGATGTCACAGTACAGGGATAATACAGTGATGTCACAGTACAGGGAAAATACACACAGTGATGTCACAGTACAGGGATAATACACACAGTGATGTCACAGTACAGGATAATACACACAGTGATGTCACAGTACAGGGATAATACAGTGATGTCACAGTACAGGGATAATACACACAGTGATGTCACAGTACAGGGATAATACACACAGTGATGTCACAGTACAGGGATAATACACACAGTGATGTCACAGTACAGGGATAATACACACAGTGATGTCACAGTACAGGGATAATACACACAGTGATGTCACAGTACAGGGATAATACACACAGTGATGTCACAGTACAGGGATAATACACACAGTGATGTCACAGTACAGGGATAATACACACAGTGATGTCACAGTACAGGGATAATACACACAGTGATGTCACAGTACAGGGATAATACACACAGTGATGTCACAGTACAGGGATAATACACACAGTGATGTCACAGTACAGGGATAATACACACAGTGATGTCACAGTACAGGGATAATACACACAGTGATGTCACAGTACAGGGATAATACACACAGTGATGTCACAGTACAGGGATAATACACACAGTGATGTCACAGTACAGGATAATACACACAGTGATGTCACAGTACAGGGATAATACACACAGTGATGTCACAGTACAGGGATAATACACACAGTGATGTCACAGTACAGGGATAATACACACAGTGATGTCACAGTACAGGGATAATACACACAGTGATGTCACAGTACAGGGATAATACACACAGTGATGTCACAGTACAGGGATAATACACACAGTGATGTCACAGTACAGGGATAATACACACAGTGATGTCACAGTACAGGGATAATACACACAGTGATGTCACAGTACAGGATAATACACACAGTGATGTCACAGTACAGGGATAATACACACAGTGATGTCACAGTACAGGGATAATACACACAGTGATGTCACAGTACAGGGATAATACACACAGTGATGTCACAGTACAGGGATAATACACACAGTGATGTCACAGTACAGGGATAATACACACAGTGATGTCACAGTACAGGGATAATACACACAGTGATGTCACAGTACAGGGATAATACACACAGTGATGTCACAGTACAGGATAATACACACAGTGATGTCACAGTACAGAGATAATACACACAGTGATGTCACAGTACAGGGATAATACACACAGTGATGTCACAGTACAGGGATAATACACACAGTGATGTCACAGTACAGGATAATACACACAGTGATGTCACAGTACAGGGATAATACACACAGTGATGTCACAGTACAGGATAATACACACAGTGATGTCACAGTACAGGGATAATACACACAGTGATGTCACAGTACAGGGATAATACACACAGTGATGTCACAGTACAGGGATAATACACACAGTGATGTCACTGTACAGGATAATACACACAGTGATGTCACAGTACAGAGATAATACACACAGTGATGTCACAGTACAGATAATACACACAGTGATGTCACAGTACAGAGATAATACACACAGTGATGTCACAGTACAGGGATAATACAGACAGTGATGTCACAGTACAGATAATACACACAGTGATGTCACAGTACAGAGATAATACACACAGTGATGTCACAGTACAGGGATAATACGCACAGTGATGTCACAGTACAGGATAATACACACAGTGATGTCACAGTACAGGATAATACACACAGTGATGTCACAGTGCAGAGATAATACACACAGTGATGTCACAGTACAGGGATAATACACACAGTGATGTCACAGTACAGGGATAATACACACAGTGATGTCACAGTACAGGGATAATACACACAGTGATGTCACAGTACAGGGATTATACACACAGTGATGTCACAGTACAGGATAATACACACAGTGATGTCACAGTATAAGAATAATACACACAGTGATGTCACAGTACAGGGATAATACACACAGTGATGTCACAGTACAGATAATACACACAGTGATGTCACAGTACAGGATAATACACACAGCGATGTCACAGTATAAGGATAATACACACAGCGATGTCACAGTACAGGGATAATACACACAGTGATGTCACAGTACAGGATAATACACACAGTGATGTCACAGTACAGGGATAATACACACAGTGATGTCACAGTACAGGGATAATACAGTGATGTCACAGTACAGGGTTAATACACACAGTGATGTCACAGTACAGGAATAATACACACAGTGATGTCACAGTACAGGGATAATACAGTGATGTCACAGTACAGGGATAATACACACAGTGATGTCACAGTACAGGATAATACACACAGTGATGTCACAGTACAGGAATAATACACACAGTGATGTCACAGTACAGGGATAATACAGTGATGTCACAGTACAGGGATAATACACACAGTGATGTCACAGTACAGGGATAATACACAGTGATGTCACAGTACAGGATAATACACACAGTGATGTCACAGTACAGGATAATACACACAGTGATGTCACAGTACAGGGATAATACACACAGTGATGTCACAGTACAGGGATAATACAGTGATGTCACAGTACAGGGTTAATACACACAGTGATGTCACAGTACAGGAATAATACACACAGTGATGTCACAGTACAGGGATAATACAGTGATGTCACAGTACAGGGATAATACACACAGTGATGTCACAGTACAGGATAATACACACAGTGATGTCACAGTACAGGAATAATACACACAGTGATGTCACAGTACAGGGATAATACAGTGATGTCACAGTACAGGGATAATACACACAGTGATGTCACAGTACAGGGATAATACACAGTGATGTCACAGTACAGGATAATACACACAGTGATGTCACAGTACAGGGATAATACAGTGATGTCACAGTACAGGGATAATACACACAGTGATGTCACAGTACAGGGATAATACACACAGTGATGTCACAGTACAGGGATAATACACACAGTGATGTCACAGTACAGGGATAATACACACAGTGATGTCACAGTACAGGGATAATACACACAGTGATGTCACAGTACAGGGATAATACACACAGTGATGTCACAGTACAGGGATAATACACACAGTGATGTCACAGTACAGGGATAATACACACAGTGATGTCACAGTACAGGATAATACACACAGTGATGTCACAGTACAGGGATAATACACACAGTGATGTCACAGTACAGGGATAATACACACAGTGATGTCACAGTATAGGGATAATACACACAGTGATGTCACAGTACAGGGATAATACACACAGTGATGTCACAGTACAGGGATAATACACACAGTGATGTCACAGTACAGGGATAATACACACAGTGATGTCACAGTACAGGGATAATACACACAGTGATGTCACAGTACAGGGATAATACACACAGTGATGTCACAGTACAGGATAATACACACAGTGATGTCACAGTACAGGGATAATACACACAGTGATGTCACAGTACAGGGATAATACACACAGTGATGTCACAGTACAGGGATAATACACACAGTGATGTCACAGTACAGGGATAATACACACAGTGATGTCACAGTACAGGGATAATACACACAGTGATGTCACAGTACAGGATAATACACACAGTGATGTCACAGTACAGGGATAATACACACAGTGATGTCACAGTACAGGATAATACACACAGTGATGTCACAGTACAGAGATAATACACACAGTGATGTCACAGTACAGGGATAATACACACAGTGATGTCACAGTACAGGGATAATACACACAGTGATGTCACAGTACAGGAATAATACACACAGTGATGTCACAGTACAGAGATAATACACACAGTGATGTCACAGTACAGTGATAATACACACAGTGATGTCACAGTACAGGGATAATACACACAGTGATGTCACAGTACAGGGATAATACACACAGTGATGTCACAGTACAGGGATAATACACACAGTGATGTCACAGTACAGGATAATACACACAGTGATGTCACAGTACAGGGATAATACACACAGTGATGTCACAGTACAGGGATAATACACACAGTGATGTCACAGTACAGGGATAATACACACAGTGATGTCACAGTACAGGGATAATACACACAGTGATGTCACAGTACAGGGATAATACACACAGTGATGTCACAGTACAGGGATAATACACACAGTGATGTCACAGTACAGGGATAATACACACAGTGATGTCACAGTACAGGGATAATACACACAGTGATGTCACAATACAGGGATAATACACACAGTGATGTCACAGTACAGGATAATACACACAGTGATGTCACAGTACAGGGATAATACACACAGTGATGTCACAGTACAGGGATAATACACACAGTGATGTCACAGTACAGGGATAATACACACAGTGATGTCACAGTACAGGGATAATACACACAGTGATGTCACAGTACAGGGATAATACACACAGTGATGTCACAGTACAGGGATAATACACACAGTGATGTCACAGTACAGGGATAATACACACAGTGATGTCACAGTACAGGGATAATACACACAGTGATGTCACAGTACAGGATAATACACACAGTGATGTCACAGTACAGGGATAATACACACAGTGATGTCACAGTACAGGGATAATACACACAGTGATGTCACAGTACAGGGATAATACACACAGTGATGTCACAGTACAGGGATAATACACACAGTGATGTCACAGTACAGGGATAATACACACAGTGATGTCACAGTACAGGATAATACACACAGTGATGTCACAGTACAGGGATAATACACACAGTTATGTCACAGTACAGGATAATACACACAGTGATGTCACAGTACAGAGATAATACACACAGTGATGTCACAGTACAGGGATAATACACACAGTGATGTCACAGTACAGGGATAATACACACAGTGATGTCACAGTACAGGATAATACACACAGTGATGTCACAGTACAGGGATAATACACACAGTGATGTCACAGTACAGGATAATACACACAGTGATGTCACAGTACAGGGATAATACACACAGTGATGTCACAGTACAGGGATAATACACACAGTGATGTCACAGTACAGGGATAATACACACAGTGATGTCACTGTACAGGATAATACACACAGTGATGTCACAGTACAGAGATAATACACACAGTGATGTCACAGTACAGATAATACACACAGTGATGTCACAGTACAGAGATAATACACACAGTGATGTCACAGTACAGGGATAATACAGACAGTGATGTCACAGTACAGATAATACACACAGTGATGTCACAGTACAGAGATAATACACACAGTGATGTCACAGTACAGGGATAATACGCACAGTGATGTCACAGTACAGGATAATACACACAGTGATGTCACAGTACAGGATAATACACACAGTGATGTCACAGTGCAGAGATAATACACACAGTGATGTCACAGTACAGGGATAATACACACAGTGATGTCACAGTACAGGGATAATACACACAGTGATGTCACAGTACAGGGATAATACACACAGTGATGTCACAGTACAGGGATTATACACACAGTGATGTCACAGTACAGGATAATACACACAGTGATGTCACAGTATAAGAATAATACACACAGTGATGTCACAGTACAGGGATAATACACACAGTGATGTCACAGTACAGATAATACACACAGTGATGTCACAGTACAGGATAATACACACAGCGATGTCACAGTATAAGGATAATACACACAGCGATGTCACAGTACAGGGATAATACACACAGTGATGTCACAGTACAGGATAATACACACAGTGATGTCACAGTACAGGGATAATACACACAGTGATGTCACAGTACAGGGATAATACAGTGATGTCACAGTACAGGGTTAATACACACAGTGATGTCACAGTACAGGAATAATACACACAGTGATGTCACAGTACAGGGATAATACAGTGATGTCACAGTACAGGGATAATACACACAGTGATGTCACAGTACAGGATAATACACACAGTGATGTCACAGTACAGGAATAATACACACAGTGATGTCACAGTACAGGGATAATACAGTGATGTCACAGTACAGGGATAATACACACAGTGATGTCACAGTACAGGGATAATACACAGTGATGTCACAGTACAGGATAATACACACAGTGATGTCACAGTACAGGATAATACACACAGTGATGTCACAGTACAGGGATAATACACACAGTGATGTCACAGTACAGGGATAATACAGTGATGTCACAGTACAGGGTTAATACACACAGTGATGTCACAGTACAGGAATAATACACACAGTGATGTCACAGTACAGGGATAATACAGTGATGTCACAGTACAGGGATAATACACACAGTGATGTCACAGTACAGGATAATACACACAGTGATGTCACAGTACAGGAATAATACACACAGTGATGTCACAGTACAGGGATAATACAGTGATGTCACAGTACAGGGATAATACACACAGTGATGTCACAGTACAGGGATAATACACAGTGATGTCACAGTACAGGATAATACACACAGTGATGTCACAGTACAGGGATAATACAGTGATGTCACAGTACAGGGATAATACACACAGTGATGTCACAGTACAGGGATAATACACACAGTGATGTCACAGTACAGGGATAATACACACAGTGATGTCACAGTACAGGGATAATACACACAGTGATGTCACAGTACAGGGATAATACACACAGTGATGTCACAGTACAGGGATAATACACACAGTGATGTCACAGTACAGGGATAATACACACAGTGATGTCACAGTACAGGGATAATACACACAGTGATGTCACAGTACAGGGATAATACACACAGTGATGTCACAGTACAGGATAATACACACAGTGATGTCACAGTACAGGGATAATACACACAGTGATGTCACAGTACAGGGATAATACACACAGTGATGTCACAGTATAGGGATAATACACACAGTGATGTCACAGTACAGGGATAATACACACAGTGATGTCACAGTACAGGGATAATACACACAGTGATGTCACAGTACAGGGATAATACACACAGTGATGTCACAGTACAGGGATAATACACACAGTGATGTCACAGTACAGGGATAATACACACAGTGATGTCACAGTACAGGATAATACACACAGTGATGTCACAGTACAGGGATAATACACACAGTGATGTCACAGTACAGGGATAATACACACAGTGATGTCACAGTACAGGGATAATACACACAGTGATGTCACAGTACAGGGATAATACACACAGTGATGTCACAGTACAGGGATAATACACACAGTGATGTCACAGTACAGGATAATACACACAGTGATGTCACAGTACAGGGATAATACACACAGTGATGTCACAGTACAGGATAATACACACAGTGATGTCACAGTACAGAGATAATACACACAGTGATGTCACAGTACAGGGATAATACACACAGTGATGTCACAGTACAGGGATAATACACACAGTGATGTCACAGTACAGGAATAATACACACAGTGATGTCACAGTACAGAGATAATACACACAGTGATGTCACAGTACAGTGATAATACACACAGTGATGTCACAGTACAGGGATAATACACACAGTGATGTCACAGTACAGGGATAATACACACAGTGATGTCACAGTACAGGGATAATACACACAGTGATGTCACAGTACAGGATAATACACACAGTGATGTCACAGTACAGGGATAATACACACAGTGATGTCACAGTACAGGGATAATACACACAGTGATGTCACAGTACAGGGATAATACACACAGTGATGTCACTGTACAGGATAATACACACAGTGATGTCACAGTACAGAGATAATACACACAGTGATGTCACAGTGCAGGGATAATACACACAGTGATGTCACAGTACAGGGATAATACACACAGTGATGTCACAGTACAGGGATAATACACACAGTGATGTCACAGTACAGGGATAATACACACAGTGATGTCACAGTACAGGGATAGTGCACACAGTGATGTCACAGTACAGAGATAATATACACAGTGATGTCACAGTACAGGGATAATACACACAGTGATGTCACAGTACAGGGATAGTGCACACAGTGATGTCACAGTACAGAGATAATACACACAGTGATGTCACAGTACAGAGATAATACACACAGTGATGTCACAGTACAGAGATAATACACACAGTGATGTCACAGTACAGGATAATACACACAGTGATGTCACAGTACAGGATAATACACACAGTGATGTCACAGTACAGAGATAATACACACAGTGATGTCACAGTACAGAGATAATACACACAGTGATGTCACAGTACAGGGATTATACACACAGTGATGTCACAGTACAGGGATAATACACACAGTGATGTCACAGTACAGGGATAATACACACAGTGATGTCACAGTACAGGGATAATACACACAGTGATGTCACAGTACAGGGATAATACACACAGTGATGTCACAGTACAGAGATAATACACACAGTGATGTCACAGTACAGGGATTATACACACAGTGATGTCACAGTACAGGGATAATGCACACAGTGATGTCACAGTACAGGATAATACACACAGTGATGTCACAGTACAGAGATAATACACACAGTGATGTCACAGTACAGAGATAATACACACAGTGATTGTATAGTTCAGATGATAAATATGGTTACGTTACCATACCAAGATAATACACACAGTGTTATCACAGTATAAGAGGGTTCACACGGAGTAACATGCTGCGTGATGTGGCGTGGATCGTATACGCGGCGCTATTTTGCTATTATACGGCCTGCAAAAGCTCACGCGGCGTCTACGAGCCACATCACACGTCACGTTACTCCGTGTGAACCCTCCCTAAGAATAACGACCAGTTCCTAGTGTCCTGCTAAAGTGTTTGCCATATTGTGTCCATGTTACTTTACCTTGAACCTGTTCTACCTATCCTGACCTTCATCTGATTACCGCATTGACTTTGTGTCACAGGTCTTGACTTCCAGCTGGATCGCTCTTTCACTTGAACTCTATTCTGAGCTTGGCTTGACCGTTGACTACTTATCTGCCCGTCCCTCTGGTGTCACACATCAATGTCTTTCTACTTTCTTGTACCTGGTGGTTCATTACAATGTGTGTATGTTTGGGTTTCTTTGGGGTACACACTCCAAAGACATACTGATAGGGAATGTAGATTGTGAGCCCTATATTGGACAATGATTGACTTTGTCTGTAAAACGCTGCGGAATATGATGGCGCTATATAAGTAAGCATAATAAATAAATAAGTCAGGATCCTCAGGGTTTGGAGAGAGACTACAAGGAGACCAGTTTGATATCACTCTTAGGAATGGATAGAATTCAAAACAGTGACATGAGAACGGCTTGAAGATGAGGATTCTTCCATTTTTTCCTCTTGTCCTGGTTCCAGAGACGTAATACCCGGACCATGTATCAGGAATAAGGAGAATGGCTTCATCCACGGCAGGTTACATCGGATTTCAATGTGTAGTCCCAGCAGACTTCATTCCTGAAAGCAGTGCAAGAAAATATTTTGTAAAAATAGCAGAAGATAAGTTGGTTTATTATGTAAATACCCAATATAAGGACGAGGATTATGTGTGTCATTATTGTGAGGTTCTGCATACATTGTCACATTCCACTATCTGCAAATTGCACTTTATTATAATTTTTAGATGAATATTTGAATATTGTACAATATTTCCCTTTTTATCTCATTTTTCCCCCTTGTTTGCGAAGCAAAAAACGCGCGTTAGCTGTTAATGAGAATATCTGTAGACTATTATCTGAAGATATTTTCACTAAATATATTCATGTTTTCAACTTTATATGCATAGGGAATAGGAAGAAAGAAACGACTTTAAGAAACTTCTCAGGCTTTTTACGTAAGTTTTTTCCATACCTTCAAACATTTAGGAAGAACAAGTGAAGTCGCTAATAGACCAGGAGGGAAAGCGAATTCCAGCTGTCAAGGTAATTCGGCTGACACAATGACACAAGATGTATTCACAATGATAATGTAGTAAAATGATGTTTCCAACGCATTTCAATCCAAGTCATGTTGGAAAAAGTTGATTGGATGTGTTGCAAGGTAGTGATTAGGGTTGTCTAATGTAAGGCCATCATCTGGTCACCATTGGTCATGAATAAGGTTGAGGGATCGGGAAAGATTGGATCACGATCAGCGATCGAGCAAATTTCACGATCGGGATCGGCTGGAAAATTATTGAAAATCGGATTTTAAAGTCGATCCTGAAATCTCAAGATCGACTCAACCCTAATGGCCATCATCTGGTCACCATTGGTCATGAATAGGCTTGAGAAATCGGGATCAGAAAAGATAGGATCTCGATCAGCGATCGAGCAAATTTCACGATCGGGATTAGGATTGACTGGAAAATGATCGAAAATTTTGAAATCTCAAGATTGTCTCAACTCTACTGTATATATAGTAAACAATTAGCGTTGAGCGATCAGGATCAGGAAAGATCGGATCCTGATCAGCGATCAAGCAAATTTCACGATCGGGATCGGCTGGAGAATGATCGGAAATCGGATTTTAAAATCGATCCTGAAATCTCAAAATCAACTCAACCCTAATGGCCGTCATCTGGTCACCATTGGTCATGAATAGGGTTGAGAGATTGGGATCTGGAAAGATTGGATCCCGATCAGCGATCGAGCAAATTTCACGATCGGGATATGGATTGGCTGTAAAATGATTGAAAATCGGATTTTGAAATCTCAAGATCGGCTCAACCCTACTGTATATATAATATACAATTAGCGTTGAGCAATCGAGATTGGGAAAGACCGGATCCCGATCGGCGATCGAGCAAATTTCACGATCGGGATCGGCTGGAAAATGATCAGAAATCGGATTTTAAAATCGATCCTGAAATCTCAAGATCGACTCAACCCTAATGGCCATCATCTGGTCACCATTGGTCATGAAATTTAAAGACTCAGCAGTTATACCCGGGATATATGGTTACTTACCATGTACTCTAAGACTCATTCTGTTTGGTAAAGTCTAAGAGACCTCTGGGCCGAAGGTAAAACTTCAGGTCAGGAACAGAGTCAAGGTTGAGAGCCAGGAGAACCAAGAGTTCCAAGGATGAGGTGGAAGTGATACTGTTCAGGGTCAGTCAAGATGAGAAGTTTCAGGACCAAAAGGTAGCAAAGGGTGGACAATCCGATTAGCAGTCAAGGTATTGGAAGCTGAATGCTACTTTATTAGGATGCAAGGTCTAATGTCATCAGCATATGCCTGTTACTTGACAAAACAATGTCACTGGCCATGGAGAGAAGAAGATCCATGACTAAAATTAGAAGAAGAGGTGGCCTACCAAATGAATGCTTCTCTCGTCAACTGCCATGTCCACTTATTGGAACACAACCCTGGTGGGTATTTATAGAAATACATTGGGGAAGATTTACTAATAAAAATAATGAATTCTGGCCCAAGCCATATAAAAAAAACTGTAGTACATGATATGTCTGACAAGGGACTGGGTTTATAGAAAGGGGGCATCGCTTAATGGGTAAGAGCGTGGATTAATTGGAAACTAAGTCAACAAACAGTTGAACTAGACAGTCTGAAAATGCGTCAGGTTAGAGATGAGCAAACTGGATTTGACTCCAATATACAAAACGTTTTGTGTTTGTCTGAACACCAGCAACACATAAGTAAAATTCTTAGACTTAGACATGGTCAGCATTGACCATGGGCGCATGATGTCACCCAGGAGGCCGAGAGAGAGCACCAGATGGGTTGAGGAGGCCCAAAACAGGTGACGAAAGAGGAAAATAAATGTTTTTTTAAAAAAATTTTTACACCTCCCCTGGACCTCCACCTATTATATTCTGGGTTCTTAAAAGACCACAAAGTATAATAATTTAACTTCCTGTTCTTTCTGAACCAAACCGAACCCAACACAAAACGAATCTTCAGAGGTTCGCCCATGTCTATTCAGCATCCACCACAGTGAAAAATTGGGTGCAGTTTAAGATTGTCTAGTGCAAGTGTGTACTGTGTAAACTTACCATAAATCTAACATGTGAAGGGCACAGAAATGAAGTCCTCAGGCCACCTGGTCCCAAAAGTAGAAGACAGCAACAAGAAAAAGTTGACCTCAGAAGAGGTTGAAGGAGCTAGAAGCAATAACTTCTTACCATGTACGGTGAAGGTATGGAGATATTGTGTAACAAAGGAAAAACTCTAGTACATAGGTCTTCAGTTGACTTGATAAGGTCCCTCAGAATGGGTGGTGCTGTGCATTCTTGGTGTACCAAGTCCTACAATGGCAGCCAGTCCTCAATGTTCTTCTATAGGAGAATCCTTGAACACCAAAAACCAAGAATAGGGTCAGCAAAGTTATGTAGTAGACTGTGTATGCAGTGCTAGATGACAGGCCTCTTTAGTCAATAGATAAGACCAATAGACCTGTCAATAGGTCGTGATGATACAACGGTAAGGGGTCTGGGCTAGTAAGTGATATAGAGACATAGAGGAGTCAACCACGTAGTACAGTCAATGGCTCCACTAGGACTAGTAAGTCATTCTCCCGAGAACATCTGTAGGTACCAACAACTGGTCCTGCCATTGGGGTGTACAAGAGGCACAGTTACACAAGAAGTCTCAGTTGCCCTTACAACGCATGACAAAGACTCTCTATGATACGAACAAAACTGGAACTTTTGCTGCAAGCTATCACATTTCTTAAGAACTTTAGCAAAGTTCTAACAAACAGAGCCCAGTTTTTTTGTGATGTTTCCTCGTACATATTTTAACTCTGAATATGTAGTGTCCACTCTATGATGATACAATATATAAAACTGCCCATCTTATTATCATACATTATCGCTACATTGGTAGACATATATTATAGGATTATAGGTAGAGATGAGCGAACAGTGTTCTATCGAACTCATGTTCGATCGGATATTAGGCTGTTCGGCATGTTCGAATCGAATCGAACACCGCGTGGTAAAGTGCGCCATTACTCGATTCCCCTCCCACCTTCCCTGGCGCCTTTTTTGCTCCAATAACAGCGCAGGGCAGGTGGGACAGGAACTACGACACCGGTGACGTTGAAAAAAGTAGGCAAAACCCATTGGCTGCCGAAAACATGTGACCTCTAATTTAAAAGAACAGCGCCGCCCAGCTTCGCGTCATTCTGAGCTTGCAATTCACCGAGGACGGAGGTTTCCGTCCAGCTAGCTAGGGCTTAGATTCTGGGTAGGCAGGGACAGGCTAGGATAGGAAGGAGAAGACAACCAACAGCTCTTGTAAGAGCTAAATTCCAGGGAGAAGCTTGTCAGTGTAACGTGGCACTGACGGGCTCAATCGCCGCAACCCAGCTTTCCCAGGATCCTGAATGGAATACACTGTCAGTGTATTCCCGTATACCCGATATATACCCCGATACCCGTTCCAACGGTGTGCCCCCCCACCTTCACCCCAGAAATACCCTGCAAGTCCCCTAGCAATAGAATTGGGGCTATATACACCCACAATTTTTACTACTGGTATACAGTGCCATTGTCTGACTGGGAATTCAAAGAATATATTGGGAATACAAATACCCTCATTTCTTGCTACTGCCATATAGTGCCAGTTTCTGACTGGTAATTCAAAGAATATATTGGGGTTACGTGCACCCACAATTTTTACTACTGGTATACAGTGCCATTGTCTGACTGGGAATTCAAAGAGTATATTGGGAATACAAATACCCTCATTTCTTGCTACTGCCATATAGTGCCAGTTTCTGACTGGGAATTCAAAGAATATATTGGGGTTACGTGCACCCACAATTTTTACTACTGGTATACAGTGCCATTGTCTGACTGGGAATTCAAAGAATATATTGGGGTTATAAATACCCTCATTTCTTGCTACTGCCATATAGTGCCAGTTTCTGACTGGTAATTCAAAGAATATATTGGGGTTACGTGCACCCACAATTTTTACTACTGGTATACAGTGCCATTGTCTGACTGGGAATTCAAAGAATATATTGGGAATACAAATACCCTCATTTCTTGCTACTGCCATATAGTGCCAGTTTCTGACTGGGAATTCAAAGAATATATTGGGGTTATAAATACCCTCATTTCTTGCTACTGCCATATAGTGCCAGTTTCTGACTGGTAATTCAAAGAATATATTGGGGTTACGTGCACCCACAATTTTTACTACTGGTATACAGTGCCATTGTCTGACTGGGAATTCAAAGAGTATATTGGGAATACAAATACCCTCATTTCTTGCTACTGCCATATAGTGCCAGTTTCTGACTGGGAATTCAAAGAATATATTGGGGTTACGTGCACCCACAATTTTTACTACTGGTATACAGTGCCATTGTCTGACTGGGAATTCAAAGAATATATTGGGGTTATAAATACCCTCATTTCTTGCTACTGCCATATAGTGCCAGTTTCTGACTGGTAATTCAAAGAATATATTGGGGTTACGTGCACCCACAATTTTTACTACTGGTATACAGTGCCATTGTCTGACTGGGAATTCAAAGAGTATATTGGGAATACAAATACCCTCATTTCTTGCTACTGCCATATAGTGCCAGTGTCTGACTGGGAATTCAAAGAATATATTGGGGTTACGTGCACCCACAATTTTTACTACTGGTATACAGTGCCATTGTCTGACTGGGAATTCAAAGAGTATATTGGGAATACAAATACCCTCATTTCTTGCTACTGCCATATAGTGCCAGTGTCTGACTGGGAATTCAAAGAATATATTGGGGTTACGTGCACCCACAATTTTTACTACTGGTATACAGTGCCAATTTCTAACTAGGAATTCAAAATGCGCAAGGCTCCCGGAAAGGGACGTGGACGAGGCCGTGGGCGAGGTCGGGGGAATGGTTCTGGGGAGCAAGGTAGCAGTGAAGCCACAGGGCGTCCCGTGCCTACTCCTGTGGGGCAGCAAGCATTGCGCCACTCCACAGTGCCAGGGTTGCTTGCCACATTAACTAAACTGCAGGGTACAAACCTTAGTAGGCCCGAGAACCAGGAACAGGTCTTGCAATGGCTGTCAGAGAACGCTTACAGCACATTGTCCAGCAGCCAGTCAGACTCTGCCTCCTCTCCTCCTATTACCCAACAGTCTTGTCTTCCTTCCTCCCAAAATTCCGAAGCTTTACAGAACAATAACCCAAACTGTCCCTGCTCCCCAGAGCTGTTCTCCGCTCCTTTCATTGTCCCTCAACCTGCCTCTCCACGTCACGATTCCACGAACCTAACAGAGGAGCATCTGTGTCCAGATGCTCAAACACTAGAGTCTCCTCCATCTCCGTTCGATTTGGTGGTGGATGACCAGCAACCCACCCTCATCGACGATGATGTGACGCAGTTGCCGTCAGGGCATCCAGTTGACTGGCGCATTGTGCGGGAGGAGGAGATGAGACAGGAGTTGGAAGAGGAAGTGGTGGATGATGAGGACACTGACCCGACCTGGACAGGGGGGATGTCAAGCGGGGAAAGTAGTGTGGATGTTGAGGCAGGTGCAGCACCAAAAAGGGTAGCTAGAGGCAGAGGCAGAGGTCAGCAGCTTAGGCGAAGCCAGGCCACACCCGGAATCTCCCAAGATGTTCCAGTTCGTACCCAGCCCCGAAAAACTCCCACCTCGAGGGCACGTTTCTCGAAGGTGTGGAGTTTTTTCAAGGAATGCGCCGAGGACAGATATAGTGTTGTCTGCACAATTTGCCTCTCGAAATTGATTAGGGGCTCTGAGAAGAGCAACCTGTCCACCACTTCAATGCGCCGTCATTTGGAATCCAAGCACTGGAATCAGTGGCAGGCAGCAACGGCAGGACAAAGGCCGCCTGCCGTTCACGCCACTGCCACTGCCTCTGCCTCTGCCTCTGCCACTGCCACTGCTGACTGTGCTGGCGATGCACTCCAGAGGACGAGCCAGGACACCACTTCATCTGCCTCCGCCACTTTGTTGACTTCTACCTCATCCTCCCCTGGTCCTGTCTTATCTCCTTCTCCTGCACCATCAAAGGCACCATCAGGCGTTTCTTTACAACAACCCACCATCTCTCAGACATTGGAGCGGCGGCAGAAATACACTGCTAACCACCCACACGCGCAAGCCTTGAACGCCAACATCGCTAAACTGCTGGCCCAGGAGATGTTGGCGTTCCGGCTTGTTGAAACTCCCGCCTTCCTGGACCTGATGGCAACTGCGGCACCTCGCTATGCCGTCCCTAGCCGTCACTACTTCTCCCGGTGTGCCGTCCCCGCCTTGCACCAGCACGTGTCACTCAACATCAGGCGGGCCCTTAGTTCCGCGCTTTGCACAAAGGTCCACTTGACCACCGACGCGTGGACAAGTGCATGCGGACAGGGACGCTACATTTCACTGACGGCACACTGGGTAAATGTAGTTGAGGCTGGGACTGCTTCCCAAACTGACCCGGTGTACCTCGTCTCCCCGCCTAACATTCCTGGCAGGGACACGAGAAGAACACCCCCCTCCTCCTCCTCCTCTACCGCCTCCTCCTCCGCCTCCTCCTCCGCCACCGCCTCCTCCTCCGCTGTTAGATTGACCCCAGCTACGAGTTGGAAACGTTGCAGCACTGGCGTTGGTAGACGTCAGCAGGCTGTGCTGAAGCTGATCAGCTTGGGGGACAGACAGCACACTGCCTCCGAGGTGAGGGATGCCCTCCTCGATGAGACGGCAATATGGTTTGAGCCGCTGCACCTGGGCCCAGGCATGGTCGTTTGTGATAACGGCCGGAACCTGGTAGCAGCTCTGGAGCTTGCCGGACTCCAACATGTTCCATGCCTGGCCCACGTCTTCAACCTAGTGGTGCAACGTTTCCTAAAGAGCTACCCCAATGTTCCAGAGCTACTGGTGAAAGTGCGGCGCATGTGCGCCCACTTTCGCAAGTCGACAGTAGCCGCTGCTAGCTTAAAATCTCTCCAGCAACGCCTGCATGTGCCACAACACCGGCTTTTGTGCGACGTCCCCACACGCTGGAACTCAACGTTTCAGATGTTGAATAGAGTGGTTGAGCAGCAGAGACCTTTGATGGAATACCAGCTACAAAACCCTAGGGTGCCACAAAGTCAGCTGCCTCAGTTTCACATCCATGAGTGGCCATGGATGAGAGACCTTTGTGACATCCTACGGGTCTTTGAGGAGTCCACAAGGAGGGTGAGCTCTGAGGATGCGATGGTGAGCCTTACAATCCCGCTCTTGTGTGTTCTGAGAGAATCCCTGATTGACATCAGGGATAACTCAGATCACACAGAGGAGTTAGGGATAGCATCCGATCCGTCACAGCTGGAGAGTAGGTCCACACATCTGTCCGCTTCACTGCGTTTAATGGAGGAGGAGGAGGAGGAGGAGGAGGAGGAAGAAGAAGAGTTGTCCGATGATGTGATGGTGATACAGGAGGCTTCCGGGCAACTTCGAATCGTCCCATTGTTGCAGCGCGGATGGGTAGACATGGAGGATGAGGAGGAAATGGAGATTGAACTTTCCGGTGGGGCCAGAGGAGTCATGCCAACTAACACTGTGGCAGACATGGCTGAGTTCATGTTGGGGTGCTTTACAACCGACAAGCGTATTGTCAAAATCATGGAGGACAACCAGTACTGGATCTTTGCTATCCTTGACCCCCGGTATAAAAACAACATCTCGTCTTTTATTCCGGTAGAGGGGAGGGCCAATCGCATCAATGCTTGCCACAGGCAATTGGTGCAGAATATGATGGAGATGTTTCCAGCATGTGACAGTGGCGGCAGGGAGGGCAGTTCCTCCAGTAGGCAACCAAGTTCTCACCGGTCCACACAAACGAGGGGCACACTGTCTAAGGTCTGGGACACCTTGATGGCACCCCCTCGCCAAAGTGCCGCCACGGAGGGTCCTAGTGTCACCAGGCGTGAGAAGTATAGGCGCATGTTGCGGGAATACCTTTCCGACCACAGCCCTGTCCTCTCCGACCCCTCTGCGCCCTACACGTATTGGGTGTCGAAGTTGGACCTGTGGCTTGAACTTGCCCTATATGCCTTGGAGGTGCTGTCCTGTCCTGCCGCCAGCGTCCTATCTGAGAGGGTGTTCAGTGCAGCCGGTGGCATCATCACTGACAAGCGCACCCGTCTGTCAGCTGAGAGTGCCGACCGGCTCACTTTGATAAAAATGAACCACCACTGGATAGAGCCTTCATTTTTGTGCCCACCTGTGTAAAGCACCCCAACATGAAACTCCATGTCTGTACTCAACCTCTCCAATTCCTCCGCATCCTCATACTCATCCACCATAAGCGTTGCACAATTCTGCTAATACTAGGCTCCCTCCAACATGATTTCCCCCAACTCTGCTGGTTAGAGGCTCCCTCCACCCTGATTTCCACCAACTCTGCTGGTTAGAGGCTCCCTCCACCCTGCTTTCCCACAACTCTGCTGGTTAGAGGCTCCTTCCACCATGAATTTGCCCAAACTGGGCTGTTTAGAGGCTCCCTCCACCATGAATTGGTCCAAACTGGGCTGGTTAGAGGCTCCCTCCACCATTAATTGGTCCAAACTGGGGTGGTTAGAGGCTCCCTCCACCATGAATTTGCCCAAACTGGGCTGTTTAGAGGCTCCCTCCACCATGAATTTGCCCAAACTGGGCTGTTTAGAGGCTCCCTCCACCATGAATTGGTCCAAACTGGGTTTTTTAGAGGCTCCCTCCACCATGAATTGGTCCAAACTGGGGTGGTTAGAGGCTCCCTCCACCATTAATTGGTCCAAACTGGGCTGGTTAGAGGCTCCCTCCACCATGAATTGGTCCAAACTGGGCTGGTTAGAGGCTCCCTCCACCATGAATTGGTCCAAACTGGGGTGGTTAGAGGCTCCCTCCACCATTAATTGGTCCAAACTGGGCTGGTTAGAGGCTCCCTCCACCATTAATTGGTCCAAACTGGGCTGGTTAGAGGCTCCCTCCACCATGAATTTGCCCAAACTGGGCTGTTTAGAGGCTCCCTCCACCATGAATTGGTCCAAACTGGGTTTTTTAGAGGCTCCCTCCACCATGAATTGGTCCAAACTGGGCTGGTTAGAGGCTCCCTCCACCATGAATTTCCCAAAACTTGGCTGTTTAGAGGCTCCCTCCACCATGAATTGGTCCAAACTGGGCTGGTTAGAGGCTCCCTCCACCATGAATTTCCCAAAACTTGGCTGTTTAGAGGCTCCCTCCACCATGAATTGGTCCAAACTGGGCTGGTTAGAGGCTCCCTCCACCATTAATTGGTCCAAACTGGGCTGGTTAGAGGCTCCCTCCACCATGAATTGGTCCAAACTGGGTTTTTTAGAGGCTCCCTCCACCATGAATTTGCCCAAACTGGGCTGTTTAGAGGCTCCCTCCACCATGAATTGGTTCAAACTGGGCTGGTTAGAGGCTCCCTCCACCATTAATTGGTCCAAACTGGGCTGGTTAGAGGCTCCCTCCACCATTAATTGGTCCAAACTGGGCTGGTTAGAGGCTCCCTCCACCATGAATTTGCCCAAACTGGGCTGGTTAGAGGCTCCCTCCACCATGAATTGGTCCAAACTGGGTTTTTTAGAGGCTCCCTCCACCATGAATTTGCCCAAACTGGGCTGGTTAGAGGCTCCCTCCACCATGAATTGGTCCAAACTGGGGTTTTTAGAGGCTCCCTCCACCATGAATTTGCCCAAACTGGGGTGTTTAGAGGCTCCCTCCACCATGAATTTGCCCAAACTCTGCTGGTTAGAGGCTCAATCCACCCTGATTTTCAAAACAAATGTTGGTGCCAACCTCAACTTACTACAAGGGCCAAATTCACTGCTGGTGACAAGCTCTCCTCACTGCAAGTGCCAAATACACATGTTTCAAGGTGTTTTCCTACTGTCAGAGAGGTGGTATTGAGTGTGTAAAGTGTGTAGTTGTTAGGCTGTGATGTTGGGGTAATAGAGGGTCTTTGGTGTGTTAGATGCCCCCAGACATGCTTCCCCTGCTGTCCCAGTGTCATTCCAGAGGTGTTGGCATCATTTCCTGGGGTGTCATAGTGGACTTGGTGACCCTCCAGACACGGATTTGGGTTTCCCCCTTAACGAGTATCTGTTCCCCATAGACTATAATGGGGTTCGAAACCCGTTCGAACACACGAACATTGAGCGGCTGTTCGAATCGAATTTCGAACCTCGAACATTTTAGTGTTCGCTCATCTCTAATTATAGGCTCACCACCTGTTATATGAATAATTGACAATATCACTGACAGAATAATTTTGCATCTCTTTAATGTAAGCTTTGCATCATCTATAAGCGTGTCAGTCCTCCAAGAGCAAATGTCGCTCCGCTGTGCGTTCTGCGGATTGTCACACAGCATGTGCCTGCCAAGTAGTCTGTCCATACACATTAGACATATGTTGGCTGAACCGTCTACCATGTCATGTGTTCGGGGGTCTAATGACTCTCTCGATGACAGATGTTAAGGGGAGAGGTCATCGTGATGAAGTGCGTCACCCCCCATGTGACTGCTGAGGCCCAATCTCAGGCCATAGTAGTGACGTAGAGGGCTGAATCTTTTGACTAAGATGGTGGATTGGAACACTAGAGCAGGCCGCAGCAGAGCCCAGGAACAGGGACTCATCTCTTCCTTAGGAAAACAATGAATAGTATGGCAGGCCTGGGGGCAGCACAAGGCCTATGGCTGCCATAGCAAACAAACAGCTCCCCTGATCTCACTGTGGGGGAGTCATTCGGAGCCCCAGAACAAAAGGGAAAGTGACCCCTCCGATGCTGTAAAACAGTAGAGACCCCCAGTATAGGCATCTACTGAGTGGGTGTCGTGTTTAAATACCTAACACCCGCCATACTATTATAGTGGATATCAGGAAGGGGTTAAAGAAGACCCATAACCTCTCCTAATGTGTTTCCTCCTAGAAATGTATGAATAAGTTGACAACTGGGTGTGTCCCTACACAAATGGGTGTGCCCCTTGTCAATTGGGTGTGTCTCTACACAATCTGACATTGGCAGCACCAATTGTACAGGATGAGGGTGTATCTGAGTGTGTGTGGGGGAGTCCAATGGTTTGTTCTGTTTAGGTGAAAATAGAGCAGGTCCTATTCTTCTCCGTGTCATCAGAACAAAACAGATCAAAAGCCCTTATAGAGGGGAATACATTCAGGTGATATCATGAGTACAATCTGCAGCAAAATTGTCCCCACCGTGGATGTACATTCGATGTATGGGGTTTATGGACTATACGCTGTCTAATAAGTATTTGGACCCCTGTGATAAAATAGAAGAACACCATTTATTCCTATCCAATAGTTGGTAGACCCCAGCAGATGCTTCCTTACGGATGGGATTGAGCGACACAATACTCCCGGATGCCTGGTGACACTCCTGGTGTATGTGAGCCATCGCTTGGGTGCGGTTTCTCTGGCCAGCACTCGTCGGTCTCTATCTCCCAGTTTCTGGGGTCTGCCGGCTTGGGACACATTCCAACAATCACCGTTCACCTTCCACTTTGTAATCTTATAGGCCACTTTCGATTTTAGGTAACTCAGTTTGCTTGCTATGTCCCTTAAGGATCGACCATTTCTGTGGTACCCCACAATTACCCCTTTCTCGAAATCGGACAACTCTGAACTTCATGGCCTCTTGCATGCGACTAATGCCAATGCTGTTTCCTATTTAATGGTGGAAGGTGTGACATACATCACAACCGCAGATATCTTCATTTGCATGGGTGTCCAAATACTTATTGGTAGACAGTGTAATACAAGGGTGAACCTTTCAAGAACCTGTTCAGTCCAAACCAAAAGTTCTATTACTGTACCCGGTGGCCTTGTCAGATCCCAGTGTATGATAATTGGTGGCCTCCCAAAAATAACTAATATTCCTACTTCCTCATCACTTGGGGGGTCTGCCATGGCCTCTGGTCTTCTTTCCTGGTGTTTTCCAGTCTCTTCCACTTTCCTGGGCGATGCCAATGACACTGAGTCCTGTAATTGGTCCTCATTGGAAATCTGAGGTGTCTCCACATCATGACGTTTGCATATGTGGTGGATCCCAAAAAAATCAGACTTGGCCACATGCCAAATTTTTGGAAACTTCTCTCATAGCAAAATGCAGAGAATTAATAAAAGATGCCCCAGAATATTTTGTTTCAGGGGAGACACGTACTTAGTAAAAGGAGAGGTGACATATCCTCTGCTGGCGCCCCTAGTGGTGGGGATAGACACAGCACCTGAGCGGAGGCAGGTAAGTGACACTTCAGCTTCGGTTTTCGGGAGAACCTAACAGTATAAATGGCTTCAGTATAATGTACTTTCCCGGCACTCGCAGACCCGGCTCAGAGTCTTTATGCTAATATGTAGTTGTAGTAACTGACTTACAAAGAACATGATTTGCATTAAGTGTGCGACGTCTGTTTCCTATCGCCACATTTTCTGTTTTGCTGCCAGCGTGTTTAATTTCACTTCAAATAAACAGAATAGCAGCGTGCGACCAACGCCGCCACCGCCGCCGCTCTCGTGGCTGCCCCATCCGCAACATTTGCATCTTTATTTTCATTAACGTCTTCCTGCGTGTCCCGGCATCTGACACCTCAAAGTGCTAACAACCTCCATGTACAGAACGGACCGCAGGCCTGGAGATCTTCTTTGTATTTCTTTTCTACATTGTAAACTTCTGTAAGATTCCGAGGAAGACATCTTAATACCAATTAGACTCCCTGCCGGTTTCTTCAGGATCAATCCTATTACTTACTTTTAAAGTGTCACCTGGAATTTGTACGTCTTGCGAGGGCCGGGGCCTAGGAGTTCTGGCTTCAATGAACCCACTTAGGGTCTAGGCCTCGCTGGTAGACGACAGGTCTGGAGCAGGTTATAAATTATGAAAGGTGCGCGGCGCGTTTCACTGTTTGATCTGGATCGAGCAACCTCCGAGATCTTTGATTTATGTTCCCATTTCGCCTGCCATATGCTATGTTTGTGTGCATGAAAGGGGGCTCTTATTGGACTCTCATCCCAGTATTATTTCAACAAACGTGAGGAAGTTTTTCTTCAAAAGCCAGGTTATTAAACACCCCCACAGCAACTGTTCCTGCCCGGAGTGTGAAACGGGAACGCTGCCAGTCATATCTCTTTCACTCAGCACATTTGGGTACAATACGCAGAGCATATGGAAAGGAGCAGTTTAGAGTAAATGTCCTACACAAAATAGGAGAACCTGCAGGAATAACATGCATCGGGGATGAAAAGCAATGCCATATGCATAGCCATCGTCATCAGCCATTTTTTTTCCTCTGGTATCAGTCTCCCAGTATAAACATAGCTGTGTTAGTCAGGGATGGTAGATGTAGGATATACAGTGTATCAGACACAGCGGGGCCTCTCCAATAAAAGCTCATGCTGTCATATATTAGTCTACCACATGGAAGCTTCTGTACCGAGCACACAGGGGAGTCTGTGCCAGGCAAAATAGGGGAGACCGTGTAAAACATAATCCGTCCTGCCTGCTATAATAGCCATACCCCCCACTCAATTCAATCATCACCCAACCTCATCATAGACTGGCCTACCCATGGTGCACTCAGAAATACCCCCTGCAGAGTCAAAATCTACCTTTTATCATTATCTTCTCTCATAGATCCCATTTTCATTTTTTTATATGTGTTTAGTCAAAGTTCTGTTTTTTCTTTTTCCATTGCCCAGCTCCAAACCCCCTGCCTAGACATTATAGTTAGAGAATATAATTCCAAATACCTGCAGCCACCACTAGAGGGAGTTTGGGAATTTTTTTTGTTTGTTTGTTTGTTGTTCAATGTAAAGGTTTATGTGTTAAGCTCCTGAGCACCCTCTAGTGGCGGCTGCAGGTATCCAGAATTATGTTTTCTGACTTTCATGTCTAAGTTTATCTCCTCTATCATATATGACAGAGCTCAGCTTCTCTCCCTCTACTATATAACCTTATATATCACAGAGCTCAGCTTCTCTCCCTCTACCATATAACCCTATATATCACAGAGCTCAGCTTCTCTCCTCTATCATATAACCCTATATATCACAGAGCTCAGCTTCTCTCCTCTATCATATAACCCTATATATCACAGAGCTCAGCTTCTCTCCTCTATCATATAACCCTATATATCATAGAGCTCAGCTTCTCTCCTCTATCCTATAACCCTATATATCAGAGCTCAGCTTCTCTCCTCTATCCTATAACCCTATATATCACAGAGCTCAGCTTCTCTCCTCTATCATATAACCCTATATATCACAGAGCTCAGCTTCTCTCCTCTATCATATAACCTATATATCACAGAGCTCAGCTTCTCTTCTCTATCATATAACCCTATATATCACAGAGCTCATCTTCTCTCCTCTATCATATAACCCTATATATCACAGAGCTCAGCTTCTCTCCTCTATGATATAACCCTATATATCACACAGCTCAGCTTCTCTCCTCTATCATATAACCCTGTATATCACAGAGCTCAGATTCTCTTCTCTATCCTATAACCCTATATATCAGAGCTCAGCTTCTCTCCTCTATCCTATAACCCTATATATCACAGAGCTCAGCTTCTCTCCTCTATCATATAATCCTATATATCACAGAGCTCAGCTTCTCTTCTCTATCATATAACCCTATATATCACACAGCTCAGCTTCTCTCCTCTATCCTATAACCCTATATATCACAGAGCTCAGATTCTCTTCTCTATCCTATAACCCTATATATCACAGAGCTCAGCTTCTCTCCTCTATCATATAATCCTATATATCACAGAGCTCAGCTTCTCTTCTCTATCATATAACCCTATATATCACACAGCTCAGCTTCTCTCCTCTATCATATAACCCTGTATATCACAGAGCTCAGCTTCTCTCCTCTATCATATAACCCTATATATCACAGAGCTCAGCTTCTCTCCTCTATCATATAACCCTATATATCATAGAGCTCAGCTTCTCTCCTCTATCCTATAACCCTATATATCACAGAGCTCAGCTTCTCTCCTCTATCATATAATCCTATATATCACAGAGCTCAGCTTCTCTCCTCTATCATATAACCCTATATATCAGAGCTCAGCTTCTCTCCTCTATCCTATAACCCTATATATCACAGAGCTCAGCTTCTCTCCTCTATCATATAATCCTATATATCACAGAGCTCAGCTTCTCTCCTCTATCATATAACCCTATATATCTCAGAGGTCAGCTTCTCTCCTCTATCATATAACCCTATATATCACACAGCTCAGCTTCTCTCCTCTATCATATTTATCTCTATCTTTTTTTACTGCACATCAAAAATCTGATGCAAAGCTGTTAATAAATTTCCCTCTGTGTCTATCCCAGTATATGAGCTGCCCCTGCAGAGCAAATTTAGTATTACATTTTATATCAAGCATGTAATACACAAAGCTGTACACTGCTTGTAACGTCTCTCCGCTCCAGCTAATGGGGGGGTCCTATGTGGTTTACCCCTTCTATAATGTACATAATGTCCTAATTGGTCTAAATAAGTCAGAATTTCCCTTTGCCGGTGTTCACATACTGTAACGAGCCCTGTCCTTTATCATTTCTATGTTTTCTGAGTAAATACCTGCCTGATGACATCACCAGTGCCGCCATGTGCTATGTCCATTACTGTATTAATAATTAACTCTCTACATTTTTATAAACATCTCCTTGTCTAAGACCCAATAAATCATTGTGATATATGAAAGCTTCGCCTATCTGAATATAACTATATTTATCCTACAAATCATAGTCAAACCGATCCGTCTGCTCTATAAATTTGTGCCCCCCCCCCCTTCCCAGTTGCCCTATATGGTTGTGATTAATCTTCTGCCGCAACCCACAATTTTCATGTTGAAATGAGTGAGAGAATGGCACGTCGGGCTCCGGCCCCTGCACAAACAACCGTATGAAGGATGTGAACATGTAATTGGCGAGGATAGTAAAACATGGGAGGTTTGGCTACGACTGACCCCTGGTTATGTATTCAATCCAAGCATGACACTTTCCTCCTGAGATTAGCGCCGCCATAATACCTACAGACAAAATGTATTGTTTTCTTTTCATTTAGGCCTGAATAATATCTTACATTCTGCTCCCACTAACATTCACCTCTCCGCGGCCTGCGAGACCCCCGCCACAATGTACAAATAAACCGCCAAAGCCGCTCCATTCAGCCCATTGTCGAAGAAAAGCGATTCTCAGACTTCCTGTGTTTACACCGGAAAAATACAAATCTTTTGTTCAACCTCGCAACTGCTTAATGTGAATTGCATCAGACACCTTTGCATCGTGTTTTATGCAAGAACATATTTGAGGTCTCCAGGGTGCGGAGCCAACTATAAGGATGCCAGCAAATATTCTGTCCATCGTCCGTCTAATATAAAGAGCATGTATCCGAGAGGTCGATGTATATATGGAAAAACTGTATAATAATATATGATTTATAATATGATACAATATACAATGATTCATAAATTTATAAAATTCACAAATATTAATATTACATTATTATTATAAAAAAATAAAAAATAAAAATATATACATATATATATATATATATATATATATATATATATATATATATATATATAATGTGTCACATGACCAACAATAGAACTGACATTGAGATTGTATTACAATATTTTTAGAATGAGGACCCATTAAGGGGGGGGGGATCAGGCTTAATAATTGAAGACCTTATGATAGAACAAACAGTGTTGTACATTTGTATTGGGTCTGTGCTTTGTATCACCGCTCAGTCCCATTCACTTGAATGAGACTGAACTGCAATCAGGTCACATGACCAATGAATGTGACATCCCATGGCATTAGGGATCTCAGCTGATACACAGGGATCTCAGATGTTAGACCCTCCACAAATTTTCAATTGATGACCAAGGAGAATCGGTACATGGAAAATTTCAGCATTTATCTGAACCTTATAGGGCCACATCATGTTTTGCTATATATTTATTATGTACTGTGATGTATGTTTATAGTGCTGTAGAAAAGCTTACGGAGTGCTACATACTACTACAGTGTCAAAGGGCGGATTGGGACCTGAAAGTGGACCTGGAAAAAAAGGTAAAAGTGGCCCCATTTTATAGTCCGGCTCAGTGCAAGTAGGCGGGGTCAATAAAAGTAGCTCCTCCTTGTAAAGCAGTCCTTGCACAGGACTGCTTTACACTGAGGCAGAAGTCCTATGTCAATCTGAAACTGTAGCTTACACAGGACTGCTGCCTCTCACTCCTTGTACAGCAGATATTTCTGTTACACAGGGCTGCCTGCTTTATCTGTAAAGGCAGCAGTCCTATGTAAGTAAAGTTATAGGCAGTGGTGTGCAGAAGCAGCCGCCATCACACTCCTCATTCTAGAACAGGGGTCCCCCAACCTTTTTCCCACCAGGGACCAGTTTCAGCAAGACAATTTTTCTATGGCCCGGTGGGGGCAGGAAGGGGTGTGGATGGGGGCGGGGCATGGGGTGTGGTTGGGGGCAGGGATAAGCAGTGTAATGTAGTTGCTCAAAGTTTGGTAGGCGAGTGCGGGGTGGAGCCAAGACCCGCTGCATGTCCTGCATAGTATTAGTATCCCAGACATACAGCGGGTCCCGGCTCTACCCCGCACTATGTTCACCTTATCCCGATGAACAACAACCAAGCGTCAGCTGCTGACTCCTTGCCGCCTATACGCGGACCGATGCAACATGCCCCGTGGCCCGGTACTGGTCCGCAGACTGGCGGTTGGGGACACCTATTCTAGAGGATCTCAGGATTTGGACAAACTCCAGAGGGGCCCGGGGCAGATGCAACATAAAAAAAAGACATATGTATTCCCTGGCGCTCTGGTGTCCACTGATGAAACCCTTTTGCTCCGTACTTTGGTCCTCGGAACCCATCCACCTAACATGACTGCTGAGACCAATCAGAAGCCTCAGTGGTCGCTGGAGAAGGACTGGTGACATATGTGGGTGACATCACTGATCCCTCTCCAGTGACGGCCTAATTGGCTTCAGTAATCACGTGGGGTGCAGGGGGAATGAGGCACGGTGCGTGACCGAATGAATTATGGAGTCAGACATTGGATCGCTGGAGACAGGTGAGTATGTCTTTTTTTTTAATGTTACTACTCTTTAAGTAAAATGGCATCTGGCATCCTTAGTAGTCAAAGGCTAAAGCTCCACAGTGCCCAGTGTGATGACTCCGTGAGGGATTCCGGCGCATGCGCATTGCACAGAGTGTAGCTAAATTCATTGCACCCCTCTTCACTGCGCATCCTCTGCACTTTCAGTGTTTCTCATCTGCATTTGGGCCATTTGTTCCCCTCTCCGCATGTGCAAGCAGAACTTTTCTCTACGCATTTTTTGTGCACAAACTGAATGGAAACCACACAGATCCCATTATAGTCTATGGGGTACGCGAGTATCCTAAGATAACTGGGGTTTTTTTTGTTTGTTTTTTTTAAAATGTAGATTGTGAGCCCCACATAGAGCTCACAATGTACATTTTTCCCTATCAGTATGTTTTTTTTTTTGGAATATGGGATGGAAATCCATGCAAACACGGGGAGAACATACAAACTCCTTGCAGATGGTTTTTTGCCCTTGGCAGGATTTGAACACCAGGACCCCAGTGCTGCAGTGCTAACCACTGAGCCACCGTGTGGCCCCTTAAGATAACTGTTTTTTTATGTGAATTAGGTTTCCATTCAAGGGATCCCCAAGCGGAAACCCATGCAAATATGTGAACTGGGCTTAATCAGTGGTCAGATATGCTGAGCTTCAATGAGAGCAAAGCGCATGCGCAGAAGACCCTCAGCGAACTCTTCGGACCTTTGACTACTAAGGATACTGATGATGAGTAGAAATAGCATATAGAATCACAGCAGCTCACCGCTTCATCTCTTATATGGTAAAGGGATTTTCTATAGTGAGACATCCCCTTTAAGCGCCACACATAAATGCACATTCACGAGTTACGATGCGGGCATGACGGCAGTATAGCGCCACCGCTTCCTCTACATCTGACTTAACCTCTTTGAAAGCCGTCAGACATTGAACCTCCATTGCGTTAATTTTCAGAGCACTTTCCCTGTTTTCCCGGACAAATACAGATTTCAGTCCTTTTGAGAAATACATCAGACACATTAGTATCTCTGCAAAAAGAAAAAAAAAAGAAAGGTTTCTTCTGAAATCAAGGTCAACATATTTTCTAAACAGATGTAATCTTCAGCCGCTTTAGCAGAAAAATACAACAAAAGCTACTTACTAAAAGGAATAAAAACAAGTTCAGGATAAAATGTTTGCTACAATAGACGTTCAGTTACCACAATCTGCTGTCCTTGGAAATGAGAAAAATTACCAAACAATAAACTCGTAAATGTTTTATCTGAGGTCCGAGAAGAAGAGAAAAACTGATACTGAGCTTTTCCGAGGCTCTTAATGGGATATAATAAAGTAACGTACACCTGAAACTTCAATGCTCCGCCATATGGCGTTTTTTCCAGCGGGTGTTAATTCTGCAGCCCCCTCCCTGTTTCCCTAGCTTGCCCACCCACTACTAGACCTTCCCAACTAACTAAGTCAACACCTCCCCCACACACACACCCTATCATACTTACCTGTCTTCCGGTCCGGATCTTCCGGGAACGGGAGATCACTTCCTTCTGTGGGGACGGCTCCTCCTCTTGATATCTGACGATGCCTGTGCAAAAGAACCAGTTGTCTGCACTGTAAGCCGGCATTTCGGCTCTTTTGTGCAGGCATCAAGAAGAGATAAGATAAGATAATCCTTTAATAGTCCCACAGTGAGGAAATTTCAGCATGTTACAGCAGCAATAGTAATACAGATACAGGATAATACACAGTAATATATTACAGACGTAGACACACATATACTGAGAAGAGAAGATATACTAGGAGTCCATAGCAGCTAAGGAACAGAAGAAGAAAGAGGAAGACCTCATGGTCATCGTCATAATCATTAGTTCTCTGTGTGGAGTGATCTTTGCTTTGTCTGATGTAGATTATACAGCCTGGTCGCGGTTGGAAGGAAGGACCTGCGATAGCTCCTTCTCAGACTTGGGGTGAAGCAGACGGTCACTTACAGAGCTGCCAAGTCCCATCAGGGTCCCATACATGGGGTGGGATTTGTTCTCCCGCATGGAGGTCGCCACAGACAGTATCCTTCTGTCACCCACCACCTGTACTGGGTCCAGGGGGCTCCCCAGGACAGAGCTGGCCCTCCTGATCAGCCTGTCAAGTCTATTTCTGTCCCTGGTTGATATACTTCTCCCCCAGCAGGCTACACCGAAAAAGATGGCTGAAGCAACCACAGAGTTGAAGAAGGCCCTAAGAAGTGGCCCCTGGACTCCGAAGTCCCTCAGCCTCCTGAGCAGGTAGAGTCTGCTGTGGCCCTTTCTGTGCAGCGCCTCCAGGTGATCAGCCCAGTCTAGTTTATTATTGAGGATCACACCCAGATACTTATAAGTCCTGACTATCTCAATGCATGTCCCTTGGATCTCCACTGGGGTCGGAGCACTTCTATGTTTGCTAAAGTCCACCACCATCTCCTTGGTCTTCCCAGCATTAATCCTGAGATGGTTCTGCTGGAAGGAGGAGGAGAAGGAAGTGATCGTCCATCCCCAGAAGATCGTAACAGGAAGACAGGTAAGTATGATGGGGTGTGGGTCTGGGGGATAGAATTGTTTCCAGAAACGGGGAAACAGAACATCAATCTGAATCTGTGTCCAGGTAAATATCCATTTTTTTGCAAACTAAGTAAGCTAGAAAGTAGGTGGGGGCGGGTATATAACTTAGTGTATAAATATAACTTTACCCCGTACAACCCCTTTAAGTACCAGTCATTGATCTTGACTTGGCTGTAGTTGAGTAATGATCAGTTCATTCCTATGTCTTCCCGCCTTGTATGTACAGACAATACACATAACTCCGCTCTTACGAGAAATCCTGAAATACCTGCGTTCTACCAATTCGCCGTTTACGGTTAATTAGCAATCCGGTTGCAAGTGTGAAGTGTTCTTCTATCTGTTCGAGATACTTGTGTTTCTAAGAAGTGTATTTCAAAGTAATCCGTAATGAACTTGAACATTTTACACTTGAGGAAAACAAGTGGGTAATGATTATAGCGCACATTTTATTCCATAAATCATTTGTACTAAAAATTAATAATCTCTAGTATTCTCATCTTATTCAGTCAGAAACCTTTTGATGCTACCAATTAATGTGATCATTAGAGGCAACATTAAAATGCATTGACTAATTGGTATTATAGCGGTTATATGTTATTACCAGTATCAGGATATTGTACGTACCATGTGTCCAATTCTTTATAAGAACTTTATTCTATGGCAATTAGGGCGGAGCGATTGGGTTCAGAAAAGATCGGATCCCAATCGGCGATCGAGGAAATTTCATGATCACGATCGGTTGTAAAATGATCGGAAATCGGATTTTGAAATCTCAAGAAAAGTGACTTTTCCCATAGAGAAGCATTGACTAGGGTTGAGCGATCGGGTTCGGAAAAGATCGGATCCTGATAGGCGATCGAGCAAATTTCACGATCGCAGTCGGGATCGGCTAGAAAATGATCGGAAATCGGATTTTAAAATCGATCCTGAAATCTCAAGATCGGCTCAACCCTAATGGCAATCACTTATTTTACTTCAGATTTTTATGTACATTTTCATGTTTTTTTCGATGGTTCGTTATTAATGCCACCATCTATTGGAAAGAATTGGTCAATAAGCAGTAAAAAAAATAGACTTGCCATTTTTGTCATGACTAGAGATGGGCAAATAGGTTCGCAACAAACCGGATTCGGCCAGTATTCCAAATTATTCAATTTTTAACCAGAACAGACCATTTTGGATGAACAAAAATAGCCGCCGTGACATGCTTTGCTTCAGACACATTCGAATTGACCTAAGGGATCGCTTTGCCTGAACACAAGACGAAACAAATCTTCGTTTGCCCAGCTTGACATGGCGGGCAGAGATAGGCCAACCTCAAGAGTTGATTCATGTATATTCGTGAGGCTTGTCCGCCAGTTCCATTTCTGGGAACTCTAGAGTCTATTTAGACCTCAAAGTAAAGAAAATGGGGCTGCAGAAACTCATAAACACTGATATCACCTTCCCCACCTCTCCGGGGCTCCCTAGCCATATCCAATGCTCCTTCGTAGGCATCTTTGGTTCTCTTCCACCATTTTCCATCCTTCTGGTAATGTCAGCAGCCTCGGGGGACTGTTGAAGTCTGACATAATGGTTTTGGCATGTCCCACATGACTGTTGAGATCCAATTAAAGGCCTCAATGATCCCCGGCGCCAATGACATCATCCAGGAGGATGGAAAAGGCCAGAAGTGGAATGAAAATGGAGTACACCACTATTACAAAGATGGCACTGGATAACACAGGATCATACCATCAACAATACGTAATGGGGAAGACGTCACTCCTTCCTTTCTCTCTCTCTCTGTGCAATTCACAGAGCATGCCCACAACATTCCACCATAAACGTGAATGAGTAGCCGCAATTCATGTAAGATTGCTCCCAAATCATGTAAGGACATAGAAGGAAAAATCTGGAATCTTATAATGGCACCTACATTGCCTATGGCAACTATGTCTAAGAATTCTTCACCATTACATGCGCTGTCCAAGACTCGGTGTTGAAGTCCGATCCTTAGGATAGGTCATCAATATGAGACTGGTGGAGGGTCAACACCTGGCACAGGCCATGGACAGGATGAAAGCTTCAGCTTACAGATCCAGCAAGGCTACAGCTCTTGTTGGGACCAGAGGAGGAGGTTGCTAGCCAACTAGGTACGGCAGTCGCTCATCGGTACTCATCGGAGATTCTTTATTTTTTCTGGCAAATTCCATACAAATCAGACAAAACTCAGTGGGGGAGTTTCGTATATCAGTCTTGATTCATTCCCTGGCTCACTCCAACCTCTTACTAATTCTACCGAGGTCCCATGCCCTCAAATAAATATTCATCAGTCTAGGACTGGCATAGACTTTAGGTATAACTCACACCTGTTTTCTAGAATGAGTTATATGGTAAGACCTTCAAGCCAAGCGCCCCAACTTGACTTCCACCAATTTTTCGAAAAAGTGGAAAGAGGTAGGATATACGGTACATTTTGGGGGGCAAACAGATGTGCACCAAAAATGCACGAGAAAATTGTCAGGTCGATTTTGGTAAAATTTCCCAAAGTATGGATGCATACAGAGGAACAATAAGGGACCCAAGGACTGTAGGTTGTATGGGGCCACATTACAACCTGACTCTAAGAACCTGCAGAATTCCTTTGATCTTGGAAATAAGACACAAATTACCAGACAATAAGTCCATAAGGGGCTTATTCTTCAGCCCTATGTCTACGTGGCATCAAAAGAATGAATTCTGTGCAGGTTCCCTGTGCCGCGCTAGAGCATGTGCTCAGTTGTCTAATATCTACCCCCTGCTCTATGGTGATTGGAGGATTAAGAGTGACTACGACATGATCAAAGGGACCTTCTACCCCTGGATTGGGTCACCAGGTGTCGGCGCTGGCCGGCATGAGCTGAGATCACCGGGATCCTGAACATGGAGAGTCAGGAAATGGAGTACTGTCAGTAACACTCATACAAATTTGGGGTGTTTGGGGGTTTTTTGCATCTTTTTCATGTTGCACATGTATGTAATTATAGATATATATTGATACAAGAACGAATCTGTTACTCTTAGAAATTGCCACAATTGACAGCTGTTATTAAGTCTCTCCGTCTTTGTTGATATCCTTCCATTGACATTGTTTAGTGCTGGCATTCGCACCTTTATTGTATTTTCATGGACATATTGTTGTTATTTAACTCCAGAATTTTCTTGGTCGTATCAACTGTTTGGAATTAATTCACTGGAAATACAGAACCCGGGAAGTTTTGACCATCTGTCATGTTAGTGACTATAAACTGACTATTTTACCGATAGACTGTAATCATTCATTGTTTGCTCCGTAGTCTGTATTATATGTTTAACGGACATCCAAAAAAGTCTGTAACGATACATAATTCATGAATGTGTTGTTCAGAACTGTTCAGAGACAATGTCGTAAGATGTTTCCTTTCCAACAAGACAGTTTAAGTGGTTGCTCCTCAAGAGTAGTCCTAATAAAAAGTTGAAAGGTCTTGAAACAACTCAACTGTGAAGTGGTGGCCACGTGAGCTTAGATAAGTGGACTACTCAGTGCCAAAGATAAAATTGCACAAAATTGTTTTCCACTACAACACTGATGTATGGAGTGGTTACTCTATGGAGTGGTTGCTCTATGGAAGTAATCCCAATAATGGTACAGTTGAAAGGTCTTGAAACACTCAACTGTGAAGTGGTGGCCACACAAGCTTAGGGAAGTAGACTATTTAGTACCAAAGATAAAATTGTAACAAAATTGTCTTCCACTACGACACTGATGTATGAAGTGGTTACTCTATACAGTGGTTTCACTATGGGAATAATCTGAATAATGGTAATTTTTACAGTTAAAAGGTGTTGAAACAACTCAACCATGAAGTGGTGACCACATAGGCTTAGAGATGTAGACTACCTAGCACTAAAGATAAAATTGCACAAAATTGTCTTCCACTACGAAACTCCTGTATGAACTGGTTACTCTTTGGAGTGGTTGCTCTATGGGAGTAGTCCCAATAATTGTAACTTCTCAAGTTGAAAGGTCTTGAAACAACAACTCACCCGAAAAGTGGTGGCCACATGGACCTAGACAAATAGACTACTTAGTGCCAAAGATAAAATTGTCTTCCATTGCAACACTGATACATGGCCGCAAATATTTGGTTCTGACAAGACTGTTATATTGAATCTAAGTAGTATAGGCATTCTTCATCTCAGCAAAGAGGTATGGACTTTCTCTGTTAGGTTTCCATTTCATGGTTTCCAGAATAGTTACAAATGGATGGCAGCAGTGCAAATGCAGCAGTAACATGCTCAGGAACAGAGCCAAGGGTCATCACCAGGAGATCACTCATAAGGCAGCAGACCAGAGGACAAGATAGGAGTCAAAGGTTAAAGCTAGGAGTAGAACAAGTGCCATTTGAACAAACCAGAGAGCAAGTAAGGAGCAATATCCAGGAAGAAGGCTGAGGTCAAGATCGGGGTCAATACCTTAGCATCAAGATTTATAGCACAGGAAATAAGATCTAGAAGAGACAGCCAGGCGCAAGAAAATGCCAAGCCCTGTTTCCCTGCCAGAGTAGAAAAGCCATAATCAATCCAGCAGGATCATGGTAGAAGTCAAGACTAGAGATGAGCGAACAGTGTTCTATCGAACTCATGTTCGATCGGATATTAGGCTGTTCGGCATGTTCGAATCGAATCGAACACCGCGTGGTAAAGTGCGCCATTACTCGATTCCCCTCCCACCTTCCCTGGCGCCTTTTTTGCTCCAATAACAGCGCAGGGTAGGTGGGACAGGAACTACGACACCGGTGACGTTGAAAAAAGTAGGCAAAACCCATTGGCTGCCGAAAACATGTGACCTCTAATTTAAAAGAACAGCGACGCCCAGCTTCGCGTCATTCTGAGCTTGCAATTCACCGAGGACGGAGGTTTCCGTCCAGCTAGCTAGGGCTTAGATTCTGGGTAGGCAGGGACAGGCTAGGATAGGAAGGAGAAGACAACCAACAGCTCTTATAAGAGCTAAATTCCAGGGAGAAGCTTGTCAGTGTAACGTGGCACTGACGGGCTCAATCGCCGCAACCCAGCTTTCCCAGGATCCTGAATGGAATACACTGTCAGTGTATTCCCGTATACCCGATATATACCCCGATACCCGTTCCAACGGTGTGCCCCCCCACCTTCACCCCAGAAATACCCTGCAAGTCCCCTAGCAATAGAATTGGGGCTATATACACCCACAATTTTTACTACTGGTATACAGTGCCATTGTCTGACTGGGAATTCAAAGAATATATTGGGGTTATAAATACCCTCATTTCTTGCTACTGCCATATAGTGCCAGTTTCTGACTGGTAATTCAAAGAATATATTGGGGTTACGTGCACCCACAATTTTTACTACTGGTATACAGTGCCATTGTCTGACTGGGAATTCAAAGAGTATATTGGGAATACAAATACCCTCATTTCTTGCTACTGCCATATAGTGCCAGTTTCTGACTGGGAATTCAAAGAATATATTGGGGTTACGTGCACCCACAATTTTTACTACTGGTATACAGTGCCATTGTCTGACTGGGAATTCAAAGAATATATTGGGGTTATAAATACCCTCATTTCTTGCTACTGCCATATAGTGCCAGTTTCTGACTGGTAATTCAAAGAATATATTGGGGTTACGTGCACCCACAATTTTTACTACTGGTATACAGTGCCATTGTCTGACTGGGAATTCAAAGAGTATATTGGGAATACAAATACCCTCATTTCTTGCTACTGCCATATAGTGCCAGTTTCTGACTGGGAATTCAAAGAATATATTGGGGTTACGTGCACCCACAATTTTTACTACTGGTATACAGTGCCATTGTCTGACTGGGAATTCAAAGAGTATATTGGGAATACAAATACCCTCATTTCTTGCTACTGCCATATAGTGCCAGTTTCTGACTGGGAATTCAAAGAATATATTGGGGTTACGTGCACCCACAATTTTTACTACTGGTATACAGTGCCATTGTCTGACTGGGAATTCAAAGAGTATATTGGGAATACAAATACCCTCATTTCTTGCTACTGCCATATAGTGCCAGTTTCTGACTGGGAATTCAAAGAATATATTGGGGTTACGTGCACCCACAATTTTTACTACTGGTATACAGTGCCATTGTCTGACTGGGAATTCAAAGAATATATTGGGGTTATAAATACCCTCATTTCTTGCTACTGCCATATAGTGCCAGTTTCTGACTGGGAATTCAAAGAATATATTGGGGTTACGTGCACCCACAATTTTTACTACTGGTATACAGTGCCATTGTCTGACTGGGAATTCAAAGAGTATATTGGGAATACAAATACCCTCATTTCTTGCTACTGCCATATAGTGCCAGTTTCTGACTGGGAATTCAAAGAATATATTGGGGTTACGTGCACCCACAATTTTTACTACTGGTATACAGTGCCATTGTCTGACTGGGAATTCAAAGAGTATATTGGGAATACAAATACCCTCATTTCTTGCTACTGCCATATAGTGCCAGTTTCTGACTGGGAATTCAAAGAATATATTGGGGTTACGTGCACCCACAATTTTTACTACTGGTATACAGTGCCATTGTCTGACTGGGAATTCAAAGAATATATTGGGGTTATAAATACCCTCATTTCTTGCTACTGCCATATAGTGCCAGTTTCTGACTGGTAATTCAAAGAATATATTGGGGTTACGTGCACCCACAATTTTTACTACTGGTATACAGTGCCATTGTCTGACTGGGAATTCAAAGAGTATATTGGGAATACAAATACCCTCATTTCTTGCTACTGCCATATAGTGCCAGTTTCTGACTGGGAATTCAAAGAATATATTGGGGTTACGTGCACCCACAATTTTTACTACTGGTATACAGTGCCATTGTCTGACTGGGAATTCAAAGAATATATTGGGGTTATAAATACCCTCATTTCTTGCTACTGCCATATAGTGCCAGTTTCTGACTGGTAATTCAAAGAATATATTGGGGTTACGTGCACCCACAATTTTTACTACTGGTATACAGTGCCATTGTCTGACTGGGAATTCAAAGAATATATTGGGGTTATAAATACCCTCATTTCTTGCTACTGCCATATAGTGCCAGTTTCTGACTGGTAATTCAAAGAATATATTGGGGTTACGTGCACCCACAATTTTTACTACTGGTATACAGTGCCATTGTCTGACTGGGAATTCAAAGAATATATTGGGAATACAAATACCCTCATTTCTTGCTACTGCCATATAGTGCCAGTGTCTGACTGGGAATTCAAAGAATATATTGGGGTTACGTGCACCCACAATTTTTACTACTGGTATACAGTGCCATTGTCTGACTGGGAATTCAAAGAGTATATTGGGAATACAAATACCCTCATTTCTTGCTACTGCCATATAGTGCCAGTTTCTGACTGGGAATTCAAAGAATATATTGGGGTTACGTGCACCCACAATTTTTACTACTGGTATACAGTGCCATTGTCTGACTGGGAATTCAAAGAGTATATTGGGAATACAAATACCCTCATTTCTTGCTACTGCCATATAGTGCCAGTTTCTGACTGGGAATTCAAAGAATATATTGGGGTTACGTGCACCCACAATTTTTACTACTGGTATACAGTGCCAATTTCTAACTAGGAATTCAAAATGCGCAAGGCTCCCGGAAAGGGACGTGGACGAGGCCGTGGGCGAGGTCGGGGGAATGGTTCTGGGGAGCAAGGTAGCAGTGAAGCCACAGGGCGTCCCGTGCCTACTCCTGTGGGGCAGCAAGCATTGCGCCACTCCACAGTGCCAGGGTTGCTTGCCACATTAACTAAACTGCAGGGTACAAACCTTAGTAGGCCCGAGAACCAGGAACAGGTCTTGCAATGGCTGTCAGAGAACGCTTACAGCACATTGTCCAGCAGCCAGTCAGACTCTGCCTCCTCTCCTCCTATTACCCAACAGTCTTGTCTTCCTTCCTCCCAAAATTCCGAAGCTTTACAGAACAATAACCCAAACTGTCCCTGCTCCCCAGAGCTGTTCTCCGCTCCTTTCATTGTCCCTCAACCTGCCTCTCCACGTCACGATTCCACGAACCTAACAGAGGAGCATCTGTATCCAGATGCTCAAACACTAGAGTCTCCTCCATCTCCGTTCGATTTGGTGGTGGATGACCAGCAACCCACCCTCATCGACGATGATGTGACGCAGTTGCCGTCAGGGCATCCAGTTGACCGGCGCATTGTGCGGGAGGAGGAGATGAGACAGGAGTTGGAAGAGGAAGTGGTGGATGATGAGGACACTGACCCGACCTGGACAGGGGGGATGTCAAGCGGGGAAAGTAGTGTGGATGTTGAGGCAGGTGCAGCACCAAAAAGGGTAGCTAGAGGCAGAGGCAGAGGTCAGCAGCTTAGGCGAAGCCAGGCCACACCCGGAATCTCCCAAGATGTTCCAGTTCGTACCCAGCCCCGAAAAACTCCCACCTCGAGGGCACGTTTCTCGAAGGTGTGGAGTTTTTTCAAGGAATGCGCCGAGGACAGATATAGTGTTGTCTGCACAATTTGCCTCTCGAAATTGATTAGGGGCTCTGAGAAGAGCAACCTGTCCACCACTTCAATGCGCCGTCATTTGGAATCCAAGCACTGGAATCAGTGGCAGGCAGCAACGGCAGGACAAAGGCCGACTGCCGTTCACGCCACTGCCACTGCCTCTGCCTCTGCCTCTGCCACTGCCACTGCTGACTGTGCTGGCGATGCACTCCAGAGGACGAGCCAGGACACCACTTCATCTGCCTCCGCCACTTTGTTGACTTCTACCTCATCCTCCCCTGGTCCTGTCTTATCTCCTTCTCCTGCACCATCAAAGGCACCATCAGGCGTTTCTTTACAACAACCCACCATCTCTCAGACATTGGAGCGGCGGCAGAAATACACTGCTAACCACCCACACGCGCAAGCCTTGAACGCCAACATCGCTAAACTGCTGGCCCAGGAGATGTTGGCGTTCCGGCTTGTTGAAACTCCCGCCTTCCTGGACCTGATGGCAACTGCGGCACCTCGCTATGCCGTCCCTAGCCGTCACTACTTCTCCCGGTGTGCCGTCCCCGCCTTGCACCAGCACGTGTCACTCAACATCAGGCGGGCCCTTAGTTCCGCGCTTTGCACAAAGGTCCACTTGACCACCGACGCGTGGACAAGTGCATGCGGACAGGGACGCTACATTTCACTGACGGCACACTGGGTGAATGTAGTTGAGGCTGGGACTGCTTCCCAAACTGGCCCGGTGTACCTCGTCTCCCCGCCTAACATTCCTGGCAGGGACACGAGAAGAACACCCCCCTCCTCCTCCTCCTCTACCGCCTCCTCCTCCGCCACCGCCTCCTCCTCCGCCACCGCCTCCTCCTCCGCTGTTAGATTGACCCCAGCTACGAGTTGGAAACGTTGCAGCACTGGCGTTGGTAGACGTCAGCAGGCTGTGCTGAAGCTGATCAGCTTGGGGGACAGACAGCACACTGCCTCCGAGGTGAGGGATGCCCTCCTCGATGAGACGGCAATATGGTTTGAGCCGCTGCACCTGGGCCCAGGCATGGTCGTTTGTGATAACGGCCGGAACCTGGTAGCAGCTCTGGAGCTTGCCGGACTCCAACATGTTCCATGCCTGGCCCACGTCTTCAACCTAGTGGTGCAACGTTTCCTAAAGAGCTACCCCAATGTTCCAGAGCTACTGGTGAAAGTGCGGCGCATGTGCGCCCACTTTCGCAAGTCGACAGTAGCCGCTGCTAGCTTAAAATCTCTCCAGCAACGCCTGCATGTGCCACAACACCGGCTTTTGTGCGACGTCCCCACACGCTGGAACTCAACGTTTCAGATGTTGAATAGAGTGGTTGAGCAGCAGAGACCTTTGATGGAATACCAGCTACAAAACCCTAGGGTGCCACAAAGTCAGCTGCCTCAGTTTCACATCCATGAGTGGCCATGGATGAGAGACCTTTGTGACATCCTACGGGTCTTTGAGGAGTCCACAAGGAGGGTGAGCTCTGAGGATGCGATGGTGAGCCTTACAATCCCGCTCTTGTGTGTTCTGAGAGAATCCCTGATTGACATCAGGGATAACTCAGATCACACAGAGGAGTTAGGGATAGCATTCGATCCGTCACAGCTGGAGAGTAGGTCCACACATCTGTCCGCTTCACTGCGTTTAATGGAGGAGGAGGAGGAGGAGGAGGAGGAGGAAGAAGAGTTGTCCGATGATGTGATGGTGATACAGGAGGCTTCCGGGCAACTTCGAATCGTCCCATTGTTGCAGCGCGGATGGGTAGACATGGAGGATGAGGAGGAAATGGAGATTGAACTTTCCGGTGGGGCCAGAGGAGTCATGCCAACTAACACTGTGGCAGACATGGCTGAGTTCATGTTGGGGTGCTTTACAACCGACAAGCGTATTGTCAAAATCATGGAGGACAACCAGTACTGGATCTTTGCTATCCTTGACCCCCGGTATAAAAACAACATCTCGTCTTTTATTCCGGTAGAGGGGAGGGCCAATCGCATCAATGCTTGCCACAGGCAATTGGTGCAGAATATGATGGAGATGTTTCCAGCATGTGACGTTGGCGGCAGGGAGGGCAGTTCCTCCAGTAGGCAACCAAGTTCTCACCGGTCCACACAAACGAGGGGCACACTGTCTAAGGTCTGGGACACCTTGATGGCACCCCCTCGCCAAAGTGCCGCCACGGAGGGTCCTAGTGTCACCAGGCGTGAGAAGTATAGGCGCATGTTGCGGGAATACCTTTCCGACCACAGCCCTGTCCTCTCCGACCCCTCTGCGCCCTACACGTATTGGGTGTCGAAGTTGGACCTGTGGCTTGAACTTGCCCTATATGCCTTGGAGGTGCTGTCCTGTCCTGCCGCCAGCGTCCTATCTGAGAGGGTGTTCAGTGCAGCCGGTGGCATCATCACTGACAAGCGCACCCGTCTGTCAGCTGAGAGTGCCGACCGGCTCACTTTGATAAAAATGAACCACCACTGGGTAGAGCCGTCATTTTTGTGCCCACCTGTGTAAAGCACCCCAACATGAAACTCCATGTCTGTACTCAACCTCTCCAATTCCTCTGCATCCTCATACTCATCCACCATAAGCGTTGCACAATTCTGCTAATACTAGGCTCCCTCCACCCTGATTTCCCCCAACTCTGCTGGTTAGAGGCTCCCTCCACCCTGATTTCCACCAACTCTGCTGGTTAGAGGCTCCCTCCACCATGAATTTGCCCAAACTGGGCTGTTTAGAGGCTCCCTCCACCATGAATTGGTCCAAACTGGGGTGGTTAGAGGCTCCCTCCACCATGAATTGGTCCAAACTGGGGTGGTTAGAGGCTCCCTCCACCATTAATTGGTCCAAACTGGGCTGGTTAGAGGCTCCCTCCACAATTAATTGGTCCAAACTGGGCTAATTAGAGGCTCCCTCCACCATGAATTGGTCCAAACTGGGTTTTTTAGAGGCTCCCTCCACCATTAATTGGTCCAAACTGGGCTGGTTAGAGGCTCCCTCCACAATTAATTGGTCCAAACTGGGCTAATTAGAGGCTCCCTCCACCATGAATTGGTCCAAACTGGGTTTTTTAGAGGCTCCCTCCACCATGAATTTGCCCAAACTGGGCTGTTTAGAGGCTCCCTCCACCATGAATTGGTCCAAACTGGGCTGGTTAGAGGCTCCCTCCACCATGAATTTCCCAAAACTTGGCTGTTTAGAGGCTCCCTCCACCATGAATTTGCCCAAACTGGGCTGTTTAGAGGCTCCCTCCACCATTAATTGGTCCAAACTGGGCTGGTTAGAGGCTCCCTCCACCATGAATTTGCCCAAACTGGGGTGGTTAGAGGCTCCCTCCACCATTAATTGGTCCAAACTGGGCTGGTTAGAGGCTCCCTCCACCATGAATTTCCCAAAACTTGGCTGTTTAGAGGCTCCCTCCACCATTAATTGGTCCAAACTGGGCTGGTTAGAGGCTCCCTCCACCATGAATTTGCCCAAACTGGGCTGTTTAGAGGCTCCCTCCACCATTAATTGGTCCAAACTGGGCTGGTTAGAGGCTCCCTCCACCATGAATTTGCCCAAACTGGGCTGTTTAGAGGCTCCCTCCACCATGAATTGGTCCAAACTGGGGTGGTTAGAGGCTCCCTCCACCATGAATTGGTCCAAACTGGGGTGGTTAGAGGCTCCCTCCACCATTAATTGGTCCAAACTGGGCTGGTTAGAGGCTCCCTCCACAATTAATTGGTCCAAACTGGGCTAATTAGAGGCTCCCTCCACCATGAATTGGTCCAAACTGGGTTTTTTAGAGGCTCCCTCCACCATTAATTGGTCCAAACTGGGCTGGTTAGAGGCTCCCTCCACAATTAATTGGTCCAAACTGGGCTAATTAGAGGCTCCCTCCACCATGAATTGGTCCAAACTGGGTTTTTTAGAGGCTCCCTCCACCATGAATTTGCCCAAACTGGGCTGTTTAGAGGCTCCCTCCACCATGAATTGGTCCAAACTGGGCTGGTTAGAGGCTCCCTCCACCATGAATTTCCCAAAACTTGGCTGTTTAGAGGCTCCCTCCACCATTAATTGGTCCAAACTGGGCTGGTTAGAGGCTCCCTCCACCATTAATTGGTCCAAACTGGGCTGGTTAGAGGCTCCCTCCACCATTAATTGGTCCAAACTGGGCTGGTTAGAGGCTCCCTCCACCATGAATTTCCCAAAACTTGGCTGTTTAGAGGCTCCCTCCACCATTAATTGGTCCAAACTGGGCTGGTTAGAGGCTCCCTCCACCATGAATTTGCCCAAACTGGGCTGTTTAGAGGCTCCCTCCACCATGAATTGGTCCAAACTGGGTTTTTTAGAGGCTCCCTCCACCATGAATTTGCCCAAACTGGGCTGTTTAGAGGCTCCCTCCACCATGAATTGGTCCAAACTGGGCTGGTTAGAGGCTCCCTCCACCATGAATTTCCCAAAACTTGGCTGTTTAGAGGCTCCCTCCACCATTAATTGGTCCAAACTGGGCTGGTTAGAGGCTCCCTCCACCATTAATTGGTCCAAACTGGGCTGGTTAGAGGCTCCCTCCACCATGAATTTGCCCAAACTGGGCTGGTTAGAGGCTCCCTCCACCATGAATTTCCCAAAACTTGGCTGTTTAGAGGCTCCCTCCACCATTAATTGGTCCAAACTGGGCTGGTTAGAGGCTCCCTCCACCATGAATTTGCCCAAACTGGGGTGGTTAGAGGCTCCCTCCACCATTAATTGGTCCAAACTGGGCTGGTTAGAGGCTCCCTCCACAATTAATTGGTCCAAACTGGGCTAATTAGAGGCTCCCTCCACCATGAATTGGTCCAAACTGGGTTTTTTAGAGGCTCCCTCCACCATGAATTTGCCCAAACTGGGCTGTTTAGAGGCTCCCTCCACCATGAATTGGTCCAAACTGGGCTGGTTAGAGGCTCCCTCCACCATGAATTTCCCAAAACTTGGCTGTTTAGAGGCTCCCTCCACCATTAATTGGTCCAAACTGGGCTGGTTAGAGGCTCCCTCCACCATTAATTGGTCCAAACTGGGCTGGTTAGAGGCTCCCTCCACCATTAATTGGTCCAAACTGGGCTGGTTAGAGGCTCCCTCCACCATTAATTGGTCCAAACTGGGCTGTTTAGAGGCTCCCTCCACCATTAATTGGTCCAAACTGGGCTGGTTAGAGGCTCCCTCCACCATGAATTTGCCCAAACTGGGCTGTTTAGAGGCTCCCTCCACCATGAATTGGTCCAAACTGGGCTGGTTAGAGGCTCCCTCCACCATGAATTTCCCAAAACTTGGCTGTTTAGAGGCTCCCTCCACCATTAATTGGTCCAAACTGGGCTGGTTAGAGGCTCCCTCCACCATGAATTGGTCCAAACTGGGGTTTTTAGAGGCTCCCTCCACCATGAATTGGTCCAAACTGGGGTTTTTAGAGTCTCCCTCCACCATGAATTGGTCCAAACTGGGGTTTTTAGAGTCTCCCTCCACCATGAATTGGTCCAAACTGGGGTTTTTAGAGGCTCCCTCCACCATGAATTTGCCCAAACTCTGCTGGTTAGAGGCTCAATCCACCCTGATTTTCAAAACAAATGTTGGTGCCAACCTCAACTTACTACAAGGGCCAAATTCACTGCTGGTGACAAGCTCTCCTCACTGCAAGTGCCAAATACACATGTTTCAAGGTGTTTTCCTACTGTCAGAGAGGTGGTATTGAGTGTGTAAAGTGTGTAGTTGTTAGGCTGTGATGTTGGGGTAATAGAGGGTCTTTGGTGTGTTAGATGCCCCCAGACATGCTTCCCCTGCTGTCCCAGTGTCATTCCAGAGGTGTTGGCATCATTTCCTGGGGTGTCATAGTGGACTTGGTGACCCTCCAGACACGGATTTGGGTTTCCCCCTTAACGAGTATCTGTTCCCCATAGACTATAATGGGGTTCGAAACCCGTTCGAACACACGAACATTGAGCGGCTGTTCGAATCGAATTTCGAACCTCGAACATTTTAGTGTTCGCTCATCTCTAGTCAAGACATATTGCAGAAACAACAGAGGAGAAAGAGTGCACTTCCTAACATACTTAAGCAGCCATCTCCTAGAGCTGCAGGTGTTTGCCAGGACCAAACTCTGGAACCTGGAGGTGCAACTAACACATCCTCACTACCAAGTTCCTCTGGAAACAACACGAGAACAAGAAGTGTTCCATAATAACTCCATCCTTTCCAACCTGGAGAATGGTAAAAACCATTTTCCTTTTCATCCTGACAGTATTCTGTGCACAAAAAGCCTTCTATCCAGAATATCTTGCTGATTTTGAAGGAAAACTCCTGACTGTGCAGCCCTGACGTCAACCCCACCAAACATTGTATTTAGAATTCCAACTTGGAGCCCGGCCATGTCATGCAACCCACGTCTGATCTCACCAGAGCTCTCGTTGCTCACTGGGCACAAATGTCTTCAGCTATTGTCCATCGTTGAAAGCCTTCCAAGAAGAGATGTGACTTTTATAAGGCTGGACAAGTCCAATTTTTGGAATGAGATCATAAAGGTGCAATATTAGACCCTATGGAGTAAACATGCACGTATCAGAGTACAGTACACGACTCTTTATTCATCGGAAGAAAGAGAAAGAAATAAAAGGACTAGAAAAAGAGGGAAAAAACAACCCCAATTGCTTTTTGCTCTGTGCTTAGACCCCTGTGGTGTCAAAAATTACAGCTCTGCTTAAGCATGAGCAGCTGTTGGCAGGAGAGCCATCAGTTGCATCGTTTTAGTAAAGTTGCCTTTATTTCCTAGCTGATGTACTTTTCCTACCTGGCCTGCTAACTTATAAACTGCTAAACCAATCTCCTCGTTCCTTGGCAGTTCTGCTCGGGCAGCTGGCTTTACACAATGGGATAACAGGCGATGGACAGCCTCAGCCAGCATCTCTCAAAGACATCAGGAGGAAATCAGGAGTTTGTTGGCGGGATCCTCACTTATTATGTTATTTGTTGTTTAATTAGCAGCCAGACAATACAGCTGCTAAGCTCCAGCCTCGTCCAACTCATATTTACAACACCAAATCTGAATGGATCTTGAAAATGCAGCTTTTTGGCACTTGAAAACATTTAAAGATGGATTTGGGCGCACTGGCCAGCACGAAGCCGCGATACTTTAACATAAATTATGGGTCATTGAAAATTAAGCCAAAACAAAGATCAATTCCAAGGTCTTAGGAATACTAATAATAATACCCATCCCCCCCCAAAAAAAAAACAGTTAGCGAAAACCACTTGATCACACCCTTACAAAGCTCTTACACATAACTGCAGAGTCACTTCATATGTGGAGTACGAACTACTTCAGAGAACAGCACATATATTACACAGTAAGAATAGTATGTAATCATAAGCAAGGCTATAGTAGAGAATATAGTATGTACAGTATACAGTACATGGGGTGAAGATAGAGAGTAGTACAGTACATGTAGTCAGGAGCAAAGCTACATTATATGCAGTACAGGTAGAGAGTAGTATGGTACATAGGGTATTAGTAGATAGTAGAGATGAGCGAGCAGTGAAATATTCGAGATTCGATATTCGCTTCGAGTAGAGCCTCAATATTCGACTACTCAATCGAATATCGAATCCCATTATAGTCTATGGGAAAAAATGCTCGTTTCAGGGGAAACCACTATTGGACTAAAGGAGAATCACCAAGTCCACGAGTAGCAGGAGGAGAGTGTTTAGAAGGAGCGCTGTGCAGATAAAGCGCACGGACCCCATTATAGTCTATGGGAACGTACACTTTAACTGCACAGCGCTTGCAGTTGCGCTGATAAAAAGTCAGCTCCCTCGTAACCACAAGCTGCCAGCTCTCCTGACTAGCAAAGACGAGCCTGCGGCAAATCAACGCTGGTTCTGCAGCAGGCTCGTCCTTGCTAGTCAGGAGAGCTGGCAGCTTGCTGTTACGAGGGACCTTATTTTTTCTCATAGGAATGAATTGACCAGTGTTGATTGGCCAGTGTACAGCATTCAGCCAATCAACGCTGGTTCTGCCAGAGGCTTATCTGTGAGGAGGCGGAGTCTAAGATCGGACCACAGCAGTCTCCATTGTGGTCTGATTTTAGACTCCGCCTCCTCACAGACGAGCCTCCAGCAGAACCAGTGTTGATTGGCCGAATGCTGTACACTGGCCAATCAACGCTAGTCTATTCATTCCTATGAGAAAAAGTAAGCTCCCTCGTAACAGCAAGCTGACTGCTCCTAGCAAGGACGAGCCTGCTGCAGAACTAGCATTGATTTGCCGAATGCTGTACACTGTATAGCATTTGGCCAATCAACACTGGTTCTGAATCGAATATTTACTGCGAATAGCTAGTAGTTTTCGATCGAGTATGAATATTTTGAATACCGTAGTATTAGATAGAATACCTACTCGATCGAATACTACTCGCTCATCTCTAGTAGATAGCAGTACAGTATATGCAGTATAAGTAGAGAGTAGTATAGTACATGTACTGCAATACATACTGGTAGAGAGTAGTACAATACATGTAGTACAAGAGAAGTACAGTACAGTATGTCATACCAGTACAGAGTAGTACAGTACATACAGTATAAGTAGAGAATAGCATAGTACATGTAGTGCAGGAGGAGTACAGAACTTGTAGATGTAGTGCAGGAGGAGTACAGAACAGTACAGTACATATAGATGAAGTACAGGAGGAGTACAGTACATGTAGATGTAGTACAGGAGGAGTACAGTACAGTACATGTAGATGTAGTACAGGAGGAGTACAGTACTTGTAGTACAGGAGGAGTACAGTACAGTACATGGAGTACAGGAGGAGTACATTACATGTAGTACAGGAGGAGTACATTACATGTAGTACAGGAGGAGTACAGTACATGTAGATGTAGATGTAGTACAGGAGGAGTACAGTACAGTACATGTAGATGTAGTACAGGAGGAGTACAGTACTTGTAGTACAGGAGGAGTACAGTACAGTGCATGTAGTACAGGAGGAGTACAGTACAGTACATGGAGTACAGGAGGAGTACATTACATGTAGTACAGGAGGAGTACAGTACATGTAGATGTAGTACAGGAGGAGTACAGTACTTGTAGTGCAGGAGGAGTACAGTACAGTGCATGTAGTACAGGAGGAGTACAGTACAGTACATGTATATGTAGTACAGGAGTAGTACAGTACAGTACATGGAGTACAGGAGGAGTACATTACATGTAGTACAGGAGGAGTACATTACATGTAGTACAGGAGGAGTACAGTACATGTAGTACAGGAGGTGTACAGTACAGTACAGTATATGGAGTACAGAAGGAGTACAGTACAGCACATGTAGTACAGGAGGAGTACAGTACATGTAGATGTAGTATAGGAGGAGTACAGTACAGTACAGTACAGTACATGTAGTACAGGAGGAGTACAGTACAGTACATGTAGTACAGGAGGAGTACAGTACATGTAGATGTAGTACAGGAGGTGTACAGTACAGTATATGGAGTACAGGAGGAGTACAATACATGTAGATGTAGTATAGGAGGAGTACAGTACAATACATGTAGTACAGGAGGAGTACAGTACAGTACAAGTAGTACAGGAGGAGTACAGTACAGTACATGTAGTACAGAAGGAGTGCAGTACATTACATGTAGTACAGGAGGAGTACAGTACATGTGGTACAGGAGGTGTACAGTACAGTATATGGAGTACAGGAGGAGTACAATACATGTAGATGTAGTACATGAGGAGTACAGTACAGCACATGCCATACCATTAGAGAGTAGTACAATACATGTAAAGCAGGTACAGAGCAGTACATGTAATATGGAAATCACTGTATCACTGTAATCACTGTAATACTTGAAAAATTAGCTTTAAAGTGTGCTAAAGTTATGAAGCTGGCCAAGTCTCCTCAAGGAGTTTGATAGTGATGGTGGAAGCCGTGGCCAGCAGGGTATTTCATTTGCCAAGGAAATCCTACAGAGAGAAAGTGTCTCATGTCCGGGAGTAATTACTACATTGTGCGGTTTCCTCTATAATCCTCCAGACCGTCCTGTCTTTGGTCTGTGTCTCCCACAATCACTGCAGTCATGTTCATTGTAGATATCCTATAAGAAGTCTTGGAAACCCTACCGAACAGAAAACCCAAGACTTTGTCTTCACCTAACTCTCGAAAAACAAACAGATAAGAGATGGTTAAATGGAAATCTCAGCACTAGAACACCTCCAGCCCTTATACTGTATCTTACAGTTTACAGTCACTGTTGCTTTGCGTGTTTTCTTATTTATTTGGGGGGGGGGATGTTGTTTTCTAGAATTTTCATTTATGTCATTGTTTGGTTCTCCCAGTGTTCCAAGTATAAAAGTAAAGTGATCTATATTGTGATCTAATATCATTGTGTATAGCGGTAATGAACTGTATTTGTCCTAGTGTGCTGTTTGCAGCTGTATTCACCTCCATATCAAGTAGAATACAGACAGTAAAATAAGCCGCAGTATATAATTTATTTCCTTCATTATATAAAAATTTGCCTTTGACAATGAACTGCTTCAGTTTAGGTCTTTGGTGAATTAAAACCGCTGCTTATCGGTATGGCTGCGCGTGAGACGTGCCTGCTACGGCATACAAATTTGTCACTAAATGCAAACAAAAGCAAATTAGTGCCAATGAAGAGATAGTTTGTGGCCAAAAAAAAACTGATATTGCTCAAGATAAGCAACATGGGGTAAATTGGCATGCGTACACGGAGTTGGCATTCATAAAGAGACGTTTTCTGCAACGAAGAGATAGATCTATCCAATATTAGGACTAATTGGGCATGGCACTTCAATAACCATTTGGACCAAGCCGTAGGCGTACGGAGAAGATAGGGGGCCCCCGAACCAAGATCAAAGTGGGCCATCCAGGCTGTGCCATCCATGACAGAAGTCCTAAATATGTCTACAACCTCCACGACCCTTTAGCCAATTTCTAACCCCACTGCAGGACATCTGACAACAGGAGTTTTATGTGCTACAGATGGGTCCAATGTCAAACTGAGGTTCCTTGGGCCCACCAGGAAAAATGACTCCCTCCAACAACCCCGAATAATAGGCCATAGTAGTGTACAAATCTTGTATGTTCTGCTAGACAATTATTGAGTTAGAGCCTGGGCCCACCCGTGGATCCTCTGGGTCAGTCGGATATTGGATGTGTCCTTCCTAAACTTTCATATGGCTGAACAAATCCTGACAATTGTGAAATGAAAGGACCTGGTTAGAGATGGGTGAAACGTCCAAGATTCGTATTCATCTTGGGTTCGGGTGGATGGGTCCCTGATTCATTTTGGGTTGAACAAGTTTGGTACAAACCAGAAGTAAAATTATTATACTGTTCAGACCCTAGAGTATAGGGTGGAGGCCCAGGGAAGATCATTCATACTCACCTCTTTCGGGCCTCCTCGTAGCTTTCAGCTCTCTCTCTTGGTCTTGCCCAGGATCACCACTGATTGGGTCTCAGTGGTGACATAGGCATGCTGAGTGTTGTGACATCATGATGCTTGGCTCACCCATGTGACTGCTTTGGCCAAATCACAGGCGTCAGCAGTGACCGGGGTCCATGACATCACCAGGAGTGTGCTGGACACCACAAGGAGGCCAAAAGAGGTGAGTATAAATGTTTGGGGTTTTTCACCTCCCCTGGACCTCCACCTATTATAGGTGGGAGTCTGAAGAGACCCCTGAGTATAATAATGTACTGCAATGCATGTCACGGTGGCCATTTTAGAGACAAATCCCAAATTGTTTGATTTAGTTAAAAAACAAATAATTAGTGATATTTGGGTCAAGCCCATTGGTTCAGCCATCTTTAGACCTGGATAGAAAATAAAAACATAATTTTGCAATACTTTGTTACAAGATGTCTACCCTATGTGTGCTGTGCTTGTGCTGAAAATTGCAGCCTGTCAAGGGTTTTTATAAGAATTTCAGCAAAAGGTTTAACTCTGTGTAGATCATCCAAATATAAGGATTGCTAATAGTGTGCAAATGAGCTACGGTATCCTCCAGAAGGAAGAAAAATGTCTATCTTGTGGCAGATATAAGCATCTCCTTGTAAGAAACAGTGGCCCCTGTATAGCCACATGCAGACACTCCTTCTAAGGGGTGCTTTCTGTAACTGGCACTCAAACACCCACCATTGCTAAGACAGATAGATAGATAGATAGATAGATAGATAGATAGATAGATAGATAGATAGATAGGAGACAGATAGATAGATAGATAGATAGATAGATAGATAGGAGATAGATAGATAAATAGATAGATAGATAGATAGATAGATAGATAGATAGATAGATACTGTAGATAGATAGATAGATAGATAGATAGATAGATAGATAGATAGATAGATAGATAGATAGATAGGAGATAGCTAGATAAATAAATAAATAGATAGATAGATAGATAGATAGATAGATAGATAGGAGATAGATAGATAGATAGGAGATAGATAGATAGATAGATAGATAGATAGATAGATGATAGATAGATAGATAGATAGATAGATAGATAGATAGGAGATAGATAGATAGATAGATAGATAGATAGGAGATAGATAGATAGATAGATAGATAGATAGATAGATACTGTAGATAGATAGATAGATAGATAGATAGATAGATAGATAGATAGATAGATAGGAGATAGATAGCTAGATAAATAAATAGATAGATAGATAGACAGACAGACAGACAGACAGACAGATAGATAGATAGATAGATAGATAGATAGATAGATAGATATGAGATAGATAGATAGATAGATAGATAGGAGATAGATAGATAGATAGATAGATAGATAGATAGATAGATAGATACTGTAGATAGATAGATAGATAGATAGATAGATAGATAGATAGATAGATAGATAGATAGATAGATATGAGATAGATAGATAGATAGATAGATAGATAGATAGGAGATAGATAGATAGATAGATAGATAGATAGATATGAGATAGATAGATAGATAGATAGATAGATAGATAGGAGATAGATAGATAGATAGATAGATAGATAGATAGATAGATAGATAGATACTGTAGATAGATAGATAGATAGATAGATAGATAGATAGATAGATAGATAGATACTGTAGATAGATAGATAGATAGATAGATAGATAGATAGATAGATAGATATGAGATAGATAGATAGATAGATAGATAGATAGGAGATAGATAGATAGATAGATAGATAGATAGATAGATAGATACTGTAGATAGATAGATAGATAGATAGATAGATAGATAGATAGATAGATAGGAGATAGATACATAGATAGATAGATAGATAGATAGATAGATGATAGATAGATAGATAGATAGATAGATAGATAGATAGATACTGTAGATAGATAGATAGATAGATAGATAGATAGATAGGAGATAGATACATAGATAGATAGATAGATAGATAGATAGATAGATAGATAGATAGATAGGAGATAGATAGATAGATAGATAGATAGATAGATAGGAGATAGCTAGATAAATAAATAAATAGATAGATAGATAGATAGATAGATAGATAGGAGATAGATAGATAGATAGATAGATAGGAGATAGATAGATAGATAGATAGATAGATAGATAGATAGGAGATAGATAGATAGATAGATAGGAGATAGATAGATAGATAGATAGATAGATAGATGATAGATAGATAGATAGATAGATAGATAGATAGATAGGAGATAGATAGATAGATAGGAGATAGATAGATAGATAGATAGATAGATAGATAGATAGATAGATAGATAGATACTGTAGATAGATAGATAGATAGATAGATAGATAGATAGATAGATAGGAGATAGATAGCTAGATAAATAAATAGATAGATAGATAGACAGACAGACAGACAGACAGACAGACAGATAGATAGATAGATAGATAGATAGATAGATATGAGATAGATAGATAGATAGATAGATAGATAGATAGATAGATAGATAGGAGATAGATAGATAGATAGATAGATAGATAGATAGATAGATAGATACTGTAGATAGATAGATAGATAGATAGATAGATAGGAGATAGATACATAGATAGATAGATAGATAGATAGATAGATAGATAGATGATAGATAGATAGATAGATAGATAGATAGATAGATAGATAGATAGATACTGTAGATAGATAGATAGATAGATAGATAGATAGATAGATAGATAGATAGATAGGAGATAGATACATAGATAGATAGATAGATAGATAGATAGATAGATAGATAGGAGATAGATACATAGATAGATAGATAGAAGATAGACACATAGATAGATACATAGATAGATAGATAGATAGATAGATAGATAGAAAGATAGATTCATACATAGATAACCGTCTTCAAAAAGTCCTTCGAAAAGGTGAGCTGTCTTCCCCGTCTATCTGTTGATCTGTAAGGAAAGATCTTGATTCTCATTATTATTCTGTAAACTGTAAGAAAAAAAAGTGAATGGAATAATCTTTTAAATTTTTTATCATTTTTCAAATAGCTTATGAAGATTATGTTGTCTTAAGTCCATCAGGATCAGATAACTAACAAAGATGAATTGAGGATTAATCTTCAATTACTCTTCAGATTGCTGCTCTACGACTTGTCATGAATTTCTATCAGATATCAGAAGTGTGAAATAAGATGCTGGCGCATGTGCTTAACATGTTCATCTGATAACATGGAGATTGTGAGGAGCCGGATCAGTGTCGTGTCTGCTCCATGTAAGATCACTTCCCCTGGAACATTAAGATGTAGACAGCTATGGGGCGGCACTTATTAGGGTATATGGATGTCCCGCTCAGATTCTCCTTAGCTACAGCTCTTACTCTGGAGGACTCAGCATGACGACGTATTATATGGTCATCCATCGAGTTCAATAGCCGCAGGGTAAGACAGCTGGTCAGAGTCTAGTCATTCAAGATCAGTGTGATATCTCAAAGGGCGATGGCCTTGATCTCTCGGTCCCCTTCATAGCCACAAACTTGTGTGTCAGTGCGATCACATCATCACATCCCTCTTGTTTCAGTGTCCCTATTATTCAGTGTGAATACCTTCATATTGTAACAAGGGGAGACTGGGAATGTTATTTATGCCATTTATTGGATCAGTTACAAAAATGGACACATTAGTATCGCTTATAGAGATGAGCGAGGAGTTAAATACTCGATATTCGATATTCGTTTCGAGTAGCCCCTCAATATTCAACTACTCGAATCGAATATCGAACCCTATTATACTCTATGGGGGAAAATGCTCGTTTCAGGGGTAGGCAACATTCAATCAAATTATACTTACCAAGTCCACGAGTGAGGGTCGGGCTGGATCCTCCGAGAAGTCTTCTCCTTGCAGCGTCCCCCGGCTCTGAATTCACTCTGCCAGGCATCGGGCCTGGGCAGAGCCGACTGCGCATGCCCGCACTACAAGAAAATGTCTGCTTACAGTCAAAGCGGCCATTTTCTTGTTGCGCGGGCATGATGCGCAGTCGGCTCTGCCCAGGCCCGATGCCTGGCAGAGTGAATTCAGAGCAGAAGACACCACGTGGACACTGAAAGGAGAAGACTTCTAAAGGTAGGAGAAGAACCAGCGTTGATTGGCCCACTGTATAGCATTCGGCCAATCAACGCTGGTTCTGCATCAAATTTTTCTATTCAAATAGCGAGTGGTACTCGATCGAGTATGAGTATTTAGAATACCATAGTATTCAATCAAATACCTACTCGATCGAATACTACTCGCTCATCTCTAATCGCTTAGAGTCCATTTTTTGCTGTGGATTCTGTGGCTGACTCAAGCAAAGAATCTGTGGTAAGATCATGCAGGACATTTATTTTTTCAGAATCCTGTTCTTATTACTACCACGATTGAAAATAATTGGAGGCAGAATCGGTGCAGAATTTGGCGCTGATTTTGGGTTGCAATCTTCCTCAAATTCCATTAAGGATATGTTCACATGGAGATAGGTTCTATCTCAAAATCTGTACCAAATTCCCTTGTTTGTACATACATTGAGGACATATTCACATGCAGACAGGTTACAACTCCAAATCAGCTCCAAATTCCATCTGATCCAGTTTCCATTCATTTTAGGGCCCCTTCACATGGCATAAGCGCTCGGCTTATTCCGAGCCATACACGCGAGCGCTTCTAAACACTTCCCATTCACTTCAATGGGAGCGCGCGTAAAGCTGGCTTTACGAGCACCTCCATTGAAGTGAATGGGAAGTGTTTAGAAGCGCTCGCGTGTACGGCTCGGAATAAGCCGAGCGCTTATGCCGTGTGAAGGGGCCCTTAATGCGATTCAGAAGCTGATTTTTCCTCTAGCAGATTTTTTCAGCTAAAGGTGCATTCACGCGGAGAAAAATGGTGCTGAATTTGGTGTGGAATCTGCATCAAATCCAGCGCTTAAAAAAGCCTCCCAATTTTTCGGCGCTGAGTCTGACACAGATTCCACACCAAATTCAGCGCCATTTTCCTAAGCGTCACACTCGATCTCCAAGTAGATTCCACTTGACATCCCATTGAAGTGAATGGGAGTCAGAAAATACCGCTTGGCCTGTGTGATATTTGATGTGGATTTTGACGCGGAATTCAAATTTCTGAAGTTGAATTTTCCACCATGTGAGCCATCCCCAAACATAATCTTCAGGTTGAACTGTAAGAAAAATAGCATCTCCTACAACCCTCACCACATAGTGACAAGACACCACTATTGTGTAAGATTGCGCACGTGTTGCGAGCCTACCTTCGCAGTTCTGTATTTTCGTTACTCTTATTAATGATAACGTGACGGCGAAGATTTTGCTTTTCCACTAAGCACATTGATAAATCTGTGCTCAGACACCAGGGGTTATCTCCATCCAAGTGTTATTTTCTTAGTGGTCATTTGGTTGCCAACTTGGCACGTTTATGCAAAGAACGATGATTCGCGTCAAGTTTCCCGTGTGCGTTGACCCACCGTCTTTAATACGAGCGAGCCGTCTATGTCTGTACCTGTTACAAATGATGCTACAAGGCAGCTGAGAGCGGGAGTTGCCGCAGAGGCAGAGATTATTGTGAATCATGAGTTAGCGAACATGGAGCAAGGCAGGCGGCCGAGGAGATAATGCTGATAACTCACTGGCATCGGCCAATATTTGTGAGGTGACTCGACTCGCCATGCCGCCTCGCAGAACATATTTATTCCTAATAGCCAAAAATATTCCCAGAGTTCTACCTAATCAGCTAAACTAGCAGGTCTGGTGCCATAATACAGGGCTCGGGGAGAAAAGCACAGAACATTCCATACAAGCAAATAACCTGGCAGAGTATGTACGAAGGACGGCGCTCAGTCTACCGTAAAAAGCTTCGGCGGGGAGGAATGAGCGGTGGTGGCTGAAGAATTTCGGATAATTTTCTATGAACAGATACACTGCAGCACTTTATTCTATAAATCCTTCTTAGTCTAGGAATACGCTACTGGATTCTTGATCGGCAGCTATACAGGGGATAGAGATGTACCATTGGGTGGATTTGCCAATCAGTAGTCTGGGAAAGCTGAGTACTGCAATGGGAGATACATATATATATATATATATATATATATACATTTATATATATATATATACATATATATATATATATATATATACATATCGTATTTATATATACATTTACATGTGTCGCAAAGATCCGTTACTATACGTTGTCGTCTGATCAATCAGGGCATCACCAATGGGAATCCCACCAATCTCTACAACAAGAATCCCATTCTAGTCTGTAGGGATGATATGAAATATCGAGCCCATTTGAAGACTGATTTTTCCTAAAAATAAAAGCTCAATTTATTATTAAATCTCAATTTATTTTAGGCTGTCTTTGTTTAAAGGCACCCTATCATTAAAATCTATTTTTTTGTCTCTAACACGTAGGAATAGCCTTAAGAAAGGCTATTCATCTCCGACCTTTAGATGTCTTCTCCGCACCGCCGTTCCATAGAATTCCCGGTTTTTGCCGGTATGGAAATGAGTTCTCTCGCAGCACTGGGGGCATCCACAATGCTAAGAAAGAACTCTCCAAAGCCGCCTCCATCTTCTTTAGGAACGGGTCTTCTTCGCGTCTTCTTCTGGGGGTTGGCTTCAAACTTCTAGGCCTCAGGCAGCCGACTGCTCATGCCTGCCGGCCACAAGATAATGGCCGTTTACAATACTGTGTAAGCGGCCATTTTCTTGTGGCCGGCGCGCATGCGCAGTCGGTTTTTCTCTAGGCCTGAGGCCTAGACGTTTGAAGCCAACCCCCAGAAGAAGACGCAAAGAAGACTCGTTCCTAAAGAAGATGGAGGCGGCGCTAGAGAGTTCTCTCTTAGCATTGGGGACGCCCCCAGTGTTGCAAGAGAACTCATTTGCATACCGGCCAAAACTGAACGGCGGTGCGGAGAAGACATCTAAAGGTAGGAGACGAATAGCCTTTCTTAAAGCTATTCCTACGTGTTACATTCAAAAAATTTAATTTTAATGATAGGATCCCTTTAAAGAATTGAAAAAAACTTGAGACAGATATATCTAATGCTCATCCTATCGGCAACTATTGACTACAGTGGAGATTCCACGGTGGTGGAGTTAGAGCTGGAGTTATAGAGTCAGAGTCAAAATAGATTGTTGAATTATTTTTGACTTATATTATACAATTAAATAATATGCATTGTTTTTGCCTTCATAGAGTCCAATCTAGATCTGCCTGACCATGGCTGTCATCCATTTGTAAAGGAGTCTTCACTGCATGATTTTTTTGATGGCGTCTCCACTGGAGGCGCTGTTTCATTGGACTGTATGGCAAATAGAAGCCGTTGATGGTGGTGGTGAAGAGCGGTACTGCAAGGACTAGAAGTAGAAGTTGTAATAAGCTTACACATTTTTTTATGGCGTCTCCACTGGAGGCGCTGTTGCATTGGACTGTATGACAAATAGAAGCCGTTGACGGTGGTGGTGAAGAGCAGTACTGCAAGGACTAGAAGTAGAAGTTGTAATAAGCTTACACTATAGGAATCCAATCTAAAAAAAATTTCACTAGACGCATTTCCTATAAATGACTGACAGTACCGTATATGTGAACCTTGATATACACTAAAGCATCTGAGAGACCCTTTAAATTTTCAATGACCTTAAACTATATAAGAATATCTGAACTCGGCTTTCAGCTCGGAACACATAATAGATGTTTTTATCATTTTTTAAAGCCTGACAACGCCATTTATTTATTAGCCTGTACTCAATTCACATGTCAAACATAAGAATATTTATCACGAGAGGCAATTATGTCAAATGGCAATTTACCTTTTCCAGCTCAACAAAATAGAGCGAACTGGCGGGGAATTATGTAGCATTTTATAAAGAGTACCTAGCGAGCAAAGTTAATGAAGATTGACTTGTGCATTCACTCTCTTTGAATGGTGTATTGACTTTATTAATAATAAGGTATCAGCAAGGCATAAAATACCTTAAGAAATGTTCTTCTTTCTTAAAGAGCCATGTAAACATCAGATAAAGCGTTAGGATTTAATACCAGTGGTAGGCAGCCAAATGACAAGTTTGGTGTCTTAGTATCACTGTGTTGTCTGCTCCGTAAATCCCCGGGTTTCTGGGGTTTTTTTCTTCATTTTTTTAAAGTCAATGAATAAAGACAAAATTTTGAAGTCAAACATGGAAGGAAAAAATTGGCGAAGGTGGAAAGATCGCGAAGGAGAAATTCTCGCTCTGTAGATTTTTCACCTGGATTTTTGGATGTAGAATCCAATACGGAATACAGTAGAGCCAAAATAGATGACAGATTAAATAATCCAAATGGTCTTGGCAAAATAACTGGAGCATGTTAACTTTCGAAGTAGATTGGTCAAGGATTTGTAGGCAAATTTTCCCCATTGTGCACCGTAGATCCTCAGGTTTGTTTTTTGTCTTTGATATTTTTTCAAGAAATTTGAAGAAAAACATTGGTGAAGGTTGAAAGATCACAAAGCATCTCTTACCGCTCGTTCACATCAGTGTTTGGATTCCGTCCGGGGGAAGTCCGCATGAGGACTCCCCCTGAACGGAATACCAAATGCAAGTGCAAGCGTTGGTGCAGTAAAAGCACATGGAGCCCATAGACTATAATAGGGTCCATGTGCTTACCGCCTGATCTCCACAGGGTTCTTGTGGACAGGAAGGTAGTTCACCATATACTTTCCTGGCCGCTTGATTCGTGCGGGCGGTGTGCGGCAAGCACATGGACCCTATTATAGTCTATGGGGTCCGTGTGCTTTCACTGCACACCGCTTGCAATTGCGTATTTATTCCATTCGAGGGAGTCCTCATGCGGACTCCCCCGGACGGAACCCAAATGGTGATGTGAACAAGGGCTTAGGCTAACGCACCACGTTGCGGAAATGTAGTCTGAAAAAAGGAATGGTAATGCTAAATCCACTCATGGCTTTGGCTCATAAAACCATAACAAAATCTGCAACCAAAAAAGCTGCTTTTCGCACAAAACAGGCCCTCAACCTTAAGGCCGGGGCCCCACAGGCCAGAAATGCCGCGATTTGCGATTTGGCATTTTACAGTATCTGCAAAGTGGATGGGATTCATGCGAATCCCATGTCCACATTATGATAAAAACCACAGCGCAGACACGCCACGATTTACAAAAACAGCACGGTTTTGGAAATCACAGCATGTCGATTATATCTACAGAGACATGGTCGGCTTTCCCGTAGATATAATGGTAACAGAAAGTCCATGGAGGAAAACTTCGTTAACTTCCTGTTCAAAGCGCTGCAGGAAGAACCGCGATGCATTCTCACAGCGTTTTTTTCCACAGCGCTTTAGAACTGCGGAACGTCCCGCAGGGCCTCAGCCTTGAGGTTAGTTTCTTACTCTACAAAATTGCTGCAGATTTTCCATCGTGAATTTTTAGATGTAGATTCCAAAGCAGAATACGGTAAAGCCAGAATAGAGGAGATGTGACTAAATGCAAATTGTCCTGGGAAAAAAAATATTTTTTTCCAATCTGGAGCATGGCAATTTTTCATGTGGATTGGTTAAGGATTTGCAGCAGATTTTCCCCAGTCTGCTCCGTAGATTCTCAGGTTCATCTTTTGCTTTCAATTTTTTATTTTTTTTTTTAGAAAAGGAATAAAGACAAAATTTTAAGTTAAAAAAAATCAAAGTGAGAAAAAAATTGGTGAAGGTGGAAGAATCTCAAAGCATTGCTTATGGATGGGTTCTCCTGGTGCAAGTGCTGCAGATTTTCCGCCTGGATTTTTGGATGTAGAAGACTCAAAATAGATGAAATATCATCAAATGCAAATTATCCTGACAACAATTAGTTTTATAAAATCTGGAACATGTCAGTTTTTGATATGGATTGGGCAAGGATTTGTTGCAGATTTTCCCACTGGGTTCAATGGGGAAGTCAAATCCACAACAAACCTTAATAATTGGATCCAAAGCAAAATTAAAATAAGAAAAACAGAAACACTAGATCGGGAAGGAATTTTTTTTCCCCTGAAATAGGGCAATTGGCATGAGCCACATGGGGTTTTTTGCCTTCCCCTGGATCAACACTGTAGAGATTGTAGGGTTATAGGTTGGACTTGATGGACTGATGTCTTCATCCAATCTCATCAACTATGTTCAGATACCATTGGGGGGACCAGAGAAGGCCAGATGTTATGATATTGGGTGAAGGCTCAGACTAAACCACAAGTGAATCTCCTGGTATAGTGGGCCCCTGAGTCAAGTGGGCTCACCCTGATAAGGCACAATAGAAACACATCATAAAGTATCTCAATCTCAACCAGGCTATGCATCAGTGTAATATACAGTCCTGTCCTGGGCCTCGTTGTGGCATTATCCAAAATTTCTTAGTCTTCCAACACCCAGGTCAACGAAGACATATCTCTACAGTGTATATGATGAATGGTGAAGTATTGTCACAGACTGATGAAATCAAAGCCCCCCACATGACCACTGTGGACAATCATGGGCTTCTGCAGTCACCTCGGGGCCAGAAGACATGGCAGACGGTCTGGGAAGAAAATTGGACGTGACAGGAGAGCCCAAGAAATGAGTAAAGTCTATTTGTTACTTTTACGTATCTGCTCTGGCTTCTGATTATTATTAGAGATGAGCGAACAGTAAAATGTTCGAGGTTCGATATTCGTTTCGAGTAGCCCCTCAATATTCGACTACTCGAATCGAATATCGAACCCCATTATAGTCTATGGGGGGGAAAATGCTCGTTTCAGGGGTAGGCAACGTTCGATCAAATTATACTTACCAAGTCCACGAGTGAGGGTCGGGCTGGATCCTCCAAGAAGTCTTCTCCTTGCAGCGTCCGTGCGGCGTCTTCCGGCTCTTCATTCGCTCTGCCAGGCATCGGGCCTGGGCAGAGCCGACTGCGCATGCCCGCACTACAAGCAGACATGTGCAGTTGGCTCTGCCCAGGCCTGATGCCTGGCAGAGTGAATGAAGAGCCGGAAGACGCCGCGGGGAAGCTACACGGAGAAGACTTCTAAAGGTAGGAGAAGAACCAGCATTGATTGGCCGACTGTATAGCATTCGGCCAATCAATGCTGGTTCTGCATCGAACTTTTACATTCGAATAGCGAGTACTACTCGCTCATCTCTAATTATTATATTACGGGCCCTGTAGAGTATAATAACCAAATTTTTGGGAAACTCATAAAGAACTTGGCTCATCATGAATCTGTTCACCCATTTCTTATTATAGTCAACAAGGAGCACCATCTTAAAGTTATCGAATCTTAGGACCTCGAATCTTAGGACGTAATATGGGTAAAAAAAAAAAAGTATGGGCTGGATATAAGTATATTATTTTTTGATGATTTTTTTGACTATTAAAAAAACAACAGCTATTCCTAAACAACATGTCTATGAAAAGCTCCGAGAACTGTATTCGGTTGTGCTCAGTTGGATTGAAGTAACGTTTGATCTTTTCTTTTCACTTACGCCACAGTAAGAAGCAGGTGCTTAAACTCCTGGTGAGACCTGGAAAACAGCGGGAAGCCATACAGGTCGTCCGCAGGAACAGGTGACCATCTGCACTACTCGGGGAAGAACGTCGGAGATAAGTGACAGAGGACCGCCATGCTGGGTAATTATTCCAGAACACCTGGGATGAAGCATTAACTCCATGGCTGGAGATGTATAGGGGACTGAAGTTCAGCGGATGACTGTATGTCCATTATAGCGGGCACTTTGCTTCACGCTGCCAATGCTAACCAGGGGAAAGCTCAGATTCTCATTTAACTCTTTGTACTGAATTTCCCCATGGTGGGACTATTAAAGGATTATCTTATCTTATCTTGTAGTTGCATTGCAACAGTATGGTGAAATCAGTGTCAGACAAAGGTTCATGGGGCACACCAGATAAAATGATTCTGGTGGCCCATCCGGCAATAAATAAACCCAATACTCTTCATATTTTGGTGTCTTCTACTGGACCATAATTGGGTTAAAGCCTGGGCCTATATCATCAACAAGATCCTAGGTAAATGGTGGGGTTCCAAGTCCCATCCAAAATTTCAAGTGCCATCCAAGATGGTAAAGGATGGGATGAGAGGTTTCGGGATTCCTGCAGATCCAGGGCCTGATGTAATGGTGGGGCTAGGCTGGTGACCTGGATCGGGATAGTTGACTGGTTGTACTGGTGCTGCTAGTCCACTGAAGAAGAAACCTGTGCTCGAGGAAATTCACCCAAGGCTCCGATGTGGTGAAGTCGAGAAGTCATCCTGAGAAGGTGGTTTCAGAGTCTTGAGAATGCATGGTCTGTCCATATAACACGAGACATGGAAGATTTGGAGACTTATGTGAAGACTCGTCTGGATAGCCAAGGCCATGAAGATTGATGAAGAGTGGGAAGAAGGCTCTGTGTACGGTTATTTGTGAAATGTATCATCTTGCCCATATGGAGGACAAAGGTTCTGCACAGGACAACCTCCAGGTTAGAAGAATCCCAAACACAGTCCTGCTATGAAAACAAAGTCCACTCTGCTACATCTGCATTGAAGTCAATAAAAAGAACACTTTTGACTAGGGAACCGTGAAAGATAAAAATCTAACATGGCTCTCCCTTTCACTACAAAAGAAAAAGCAGATGATTTACAGATACTGTAGAGTCCGATTAATATGATCGGCGCTTGTGCCGCACATCAAACAGATTTTTTGAAATTATATTTTATTCCCAAAGTAGAATGAAATTCGGCATCTCCTGGAACGTTCCATAAAACCAGCTGCAGATGATGTGACCCCGGCCGTGTAGAGACAGTGCAGACCTGTACAAACGTGTGACTCTTCTTTACAAGGTACATTTCAAATAAAAACCCAAATGAAATGTGTTAGTCGGAGAAGATTTCTGATTGAACTTAATGATTACATTAATCGAGACCAGGTTGAAAGGAAAATCCCAAGCTTTGCATTTTGTTGAATTCAGCAGAGTTAAACATACTTGGAAATCGGATCAAAGCGCTCTTTGATTTATTTGAAAGTCATAAATGAACCATTTCCAGTTTTTGAACCCAATAAAGTTTGTTTGCTGTATGTTAGCATTCCTTACCCGATCCACAACAGCCACAAGGAGATGTGAGAGGGAATGCCGCGGACTTGTGTGGCCCTTACATAATGTATCACAGAGGCCGCACATCCGAGGGGAGAGGATATCCAAAGGAATATCAGTCACTGACACCACACAAATACTGAATGAAAGGTGTAATGGAGAGAGAGCATGGACCATCAGATCAATGTGCAACCAATATCTATCTATCTATCTATCTATCTATCTATCTATCTATCTATCATCTGTCTCCTATCATCTATCTATCTAGCTATCTATGTCCTATCTATCTATCTATCTATCTATCTATCTATTCATCGATATCTATATATCTATCTATATATCTATCTATCTTCCTATCTATCTATCTATCTATCTATCTATCTATTATCTATCTATGTCCTATCTATCTATCTATCTATCTATCTATCTATCTATCTATCTATCTATGTCCTATCTATCTATCTATCTATCTATCTATCTATCTATCTATCTATGTCCTATCTATCTATCTATCTATCTATCTATCATCTATCTATTATCTATCTATCTATGCCTTATCTATCTATCTATCTATCTATCTATCTATCTATCTATCTATCCATTTCTATCTAACTTCCCGGCTATCTAATATATATATATATATATATATTCCATATCAGTTTCCTGGGATTTCTTCCCTTGCCTTGTCTTTTGCAGATAAGTTGTCATCCATCCTTCTCCACATCTCTTCTCTCCTCCAGGTCTGAGACTGGTTGCATACATTAGGAGTGTACGGGAGAGTTGATGGATAGTGGTGGGTAATGGCTGGACTGGCAGGGCTTAGATGACAATATCCACTTTCCTGGTGGTGTTTTGCCAGTTCCGAGCTTAGCGATGGGGCCCTGTGGTCAGACTATAATCCCGTATAAGACTTATTGCTTGAAAACTACAGAGCCGCGCCATTATGTGAAATGTTGTCAGGATAGATAGACGATAAGAGCTAAATATAGGTTTCTCTTCTTTTCACTGAACGCATTAATAACCATCTGTTTTCGGCGGTCATCAGAGGAACGTACCTCGGTTTTGTCACTTTAGGCTATTATAGGTGATAAATCTATAGAAAGAAGATGTAATGAATGAAATCACTGTCAGGCCGTAACTTCTAGCAACACGGTATTAAGTATATTACAACATAATTAACCTAATTACGGTAAGAAAAGATCCGCCATCCACCTTACAAGACGTTCACCTCTGAAATTCCCTATTAGGGTTTAACACTGTTTTACAAGGAATTGACGGCTTTAATTATCAGGAGAACATCCCTTATATCTGAGCGGCGGTAAAATATACCCCGTGCTAGCCGCAGGAGCTAGGCGCCAATCTGTATACTTGTGGTGATGGAGACAGGAGATAACTGTATAGTAACAGCCGTACAAGTAACCACATATATTATGCCCCATTCACACCGTGCTTCAGATTTACAGGGATCTCACTCTATATGTTAAAAAGGTTAAATGCATGTTGATCATCGGTTGTTTTTGCAAGGACATGCTTATATGGCCATATGGAAATTCTTATCCGTATATGGATGCATTTATGAAACCCTCATAACTTGTATTGTACTGTATTCTCAGACTCATCTCTGGTGTCTCCTCAAACTCATCTCTGGTGTCTCCTCGAACTCATCTCTGGTGTCTCATTGGACTCATCTCTGGTGTCTCATCGAACTCATCTCTGGTGTCTCATTGGACTCATCTCTGGTGTCTCATCGAACTCATCGCTGATGTCTCCTCAGACTCATCTCTGGTGTCTCCTCGAACTCATCTCTGGTGTCTCATCGGACTCATCTCTGGTGTCTCATCAGACTCATCTCTGGTGTCTCATCGGACTCATCTCTGGTGTCTCATCGGACCCATCTCTGGTGTCTCCTCGAACTCATGGATGCATTTTTTAAACTCTCATAACTTGTATTGTACCGTATCACTGTTTGCTTTCAATAAAGTAAGCAATCTTTTATGTAGTCATGCTCAAAGAGGTATACAAAGAAGAGAGGGCTCCATTACATAGATGAAAATGGGTAAACCATGAATGGGATGTGGCACTCGCTGGAAAGAATACCTAAGACCTTTTGTTTTGCAAATAAATCGAGTGTCGTGGTTGTTGGACTCACAACCATATAACATCAGTCCTAGTCCAAGTTCTTTACAAGTCCAAAGTGAACCAATTTCAAGGAAGCCTTTTACCAGGTCCCAATATATCAACCTAGCCCTACAGATAGATAGGTTAGTGTGACCAGAACTCAGTATATCACCCCAACCCCCAAATAGTGGGTCAACGGAACTCAGCATATCACCCCAGCCCTGCAGATAGATAGGTTAGTGTCACCAGAACCCAATATGTCAACCCAGCCCTGCAGATAGATAGGTTAGTGTCACCAGAACTAGCATGTCACCACAGATCACCCCAGCCCCGCAGATAGATAGGTTATGGTCATCTTAATCAAACAGGATTATCCCCTTATGAATCACTGCCTCCGTTGCTTAGATATCACCTTTTTGTCAATATGCAAATTAACTCTTTGGAGCAACGCGTGTGTTGCCATTGCTCCAAATAGGTAAGCGCCAATGCCTTCATAGCTTGACAACAGAGTCACCAATTCTAAAGGGGAAAACACCATTTGATTCAGCTTATCCTAACCTATCTATCTGCGGGGCTGAATTCTGATAACAGACTCCATTTTTTCCAGAGTTATCCAAGTCTAGTATGCTAGGAGTTATTGCTTTGCAACGTCTGTCAATATTAATGGGACCATTCTGAGACAGGTCTCGATACCCCCAACCTTTGGATCTACTTACTCCTTTGCAACGTTTCCAAATTTTTGCGACCATGGCCGATTTTGTTGTTGTTCTGTTTCTTTTCTGCTTTGAAATAACTACATTAGAAATTTCCATTAGGAAGAGATGAAGACATTTAATGCGATGTTGGGGCTAAGTCTTACTGTCCTCCTTGTGATAAATGATTCATTTCATGTAATGTTTGCAATGGTACAGCGGGGCGATCGGAAGATAAAAATCTCTGCTTAAATACCAATATCCTGTCCTTCTGTCTGCACTTTATGACTCTGCCTTCAGATCCTATTCACTAAGCCAATCGAAGTTTTAATAAAAGAAAGCAGTCATTTCTAATAAACTCCTGCCGAGTTGTGATAATACTAAACTGCTTTAGCAGCGTGATATTTTTTATTATTATACAAGCGGTATATTAATATGCCAGTATTTGTAAACTCCCCAGCGCCGTCAGATTTATATGAAAGGCCTGTGCTACATTGTATTAATATAAAAAAGTTTATGCGACAATGAACACTTTGTCCTTGAATGATATTTATTTGTATGGCGGGTTGTTTTTTTTTTTCTCCTTCCTCTCGCAATACAATGGCGGAGATCGTAATGATGGCGTGGATAAGAAAAGGGAAAAAAATGCAACAGTTAAGAGACGCGGTTAATTGATACGGGGAGCCGTTTCCCTTTGTAACATATTGTAAGCCTGGCAATTTTCACATCAATGAACATCGAGCCCTGAAATGAGTCTGTAGGAGTTTAGAAGGGTTTGAATACTTTAAAGACTAGGAACGAATGGTGTTGACCCCTTTTTCATGAGAAAAGTCCTCCAACAGTGAATCCATCACACGGACTTTGACGGAAAGAGTTCTGCAGCAGGTATTGAGTTTTTCTACAGTGCCCCGCTGGAAACATGAGGTATTACAGAGGCTAACTTAAAACAGTCAAACAAGTTCGGATAGAACCAAATGTGAAGTTATTATACTCTGGGCTATGAAGAGACCCCAGAGTATAATTTATACTTTTGGTTCAATCCGAATATAATACATGGATGTCCAAGGGGAACGTAAAAAAATAGCAAACACTTATGTCACCTTCCCTCACCTCTTATGGGGTTCCTTGCAACATTCTTGGCTCTTTTTAGGTCCTCTTCTGGGCTTCTGGTGACATCATGATCCTCAACATACCCCATGAGACCCTCACAGACCTCAGCGGTCAACAGGAAGCCAAGAAGAGGACCTGGGGAGAGCCAAGGACACCACAAGGAAGAAGTTAAGTATAATGGTATCTTATTTTTTAGACCTCCCCTGGGCCTCTATCTATTATACTCTGGGGTCTGAACAGTGGTGTAACTAGGAATGGTGGTGCCCCATATCAAACTTTTGACTGCTTTCCAGACCCCAGAGTATAATAATTGGAGACCCAGGGGAGGATACAAACATAAAAAACACTGTTACTTACCTGTCCTGGGTTCCGGCGCATTCCTGGCTGATATCGGCAATCTTCAATGATGGACCAGACGTCACTTGAGGTGGGGTTTGCGTCACGACGCATAAGGACGCAAGCCCAGCCCACATGACATCTGTGACATCACCAAGTAGGCCTGAAGCCTTCCGGAGCCAGGAGAGGTAAGTAACTGTGTTTTTTATGTTGTCTTGTCTCTCCTGTGTCTCTGATTATTATTCTCGGGTTTCTGAAAAAAGTGGAAGTGCCGGCAGCCCTGAGAAGGAGCCAAGATCAGTAAGTAAATATTGGCCCGATTCTTGCTAGAGTTACTCCACAAGGGGCATTCCCCACAGGGCGTCTCCTGTGCTGTGTGAAAACTCTCAAGCGCCTCCATCTTTTACAGCCGTGCCTCTGTGCAGTGTTCTATGAGTTGGTTTCTTCCAGCAATCCGGTCTTTGGGATCTAAATCCCAAGCATGCGCAGTCGGCTCTGCCAGAGGTCTTCGGGCAGAGCCAACTGCACATGTCTGTTCGGCCATTTTCTTGTGGCCTCTTAGGCGAATAGTATGCTCGTGTATGAGACCAAAAGAAAATGGCCAAAATGACATACGCAGTTGACTTTTCCTGAAGCCCCAATGGCAGAGCCGAATGCGCATGCGCGGTATGTAGTTCCTGAAGACCGGATCGCCGGAAGAAGGCAACGCAGAGGACGTGGCCGAGAGGTAGGCAGCTGTAGAAGATGGAGGCAGCGCTGGAGAGTTTTCCCAAAGCACAAGGGACACCCCCAGTGCTGTTTGAGCATGGGGAATGCCCCCTGTATTGTCTGGAGACTCATTAGCATACCAAGACAAGTGGAATATCTATGGAATGGCGGTGCAGAGAAGAATTCTAAAGTTATGGGAAGAATAGTCTTCTTAAGACTATTCCTACGTGGTATTAGTTTTTTTTTAAAAAAACGGGACTCTAATGATAGAATCCCTTTAATATTAAGGAGAAGTAACAGAGGATTAGCAGACAACACAGTTCTGAGTAAGATTTTCCAGAATAGTTGTATCATGGAGAATGCAAGTATTTACTGTTGAAAACATGTCAGGCATGGTGGAGGTCCCCTTTAAATTCATAGGCGGAGGGTTCATGTATACCGTAGCTCTTACCACTTCAGCCAAGGACACGAGCCCTGCATACACTGTATACATTACTGTATCGCGGCGCTTACGATTCCAACCAGATGATGAATAAATCATGCTGCAGACCAGACCATGAAATACTTAACAAGCAGAACATACACACTTTAATTATGCTTTATTATATAGATTAACTGCATTCTCTGCGGCTGGTCTATAAGACTGCGTCTATACCGCGCACCAGGATTATCTAACATTATCTGCTCATGTAATGGATTGTGTGTGTCATGTCTGGAGACTGTAACAAACAAGAAGCGAGTAACAGAATCTCCTGCATGCTACAGGTCTGCAAAATAGAAGTAATAATTAAATTAGGCAGGAGCTATGACATTAGTCATTTGCATATCTGCTCCGGCGCTAATACACAGAAGGCCGCCGCTAATGCCGGAGATTATCGAGATCTCCACATTTTTATTTAAATTGATGGAATAAAAAGTATGATTAGGAGACAAAAACTGAATGGTAAGTATCCTCGCCAGGCAAGGGCACATGAATGTAGCGGGCATGCTTTGTGTCATCTGATTAATTATTATTTCCTCTTCCGATTCTATTAGAGCCGGAGCGTTACGTTCAATAGGATGTCATGACACTGGAATAAATAAGAGAATTTCTAAAAAAAAAAAAAATTCTTTTAAGGGCTTCTATTTTAGTGGTAGGGAAAATGAAATCGGAACATTTCTATGAATTTATTAATTCTGGCTTTGACTGAAACAAATGGAATACAAATGAGAGATGGCGAAAGGACGTTTACGGAAGGCGGCGACGAGAACGAAAGCTTCACTTCAGGTGTTTCATTTGGACAAAGGAGAAGATTCCAGGCCATGGCAACATTGGTGAGATATCATCTTATCATATGTACCATAGAGACAGGCCAATATATAGAGAGAGGACAATGTATAGAGACAGGCCAGTGTATAGAGACAGACCAGTGTATAGAGACAGGCCAATGTATAGAGATAGGCCAATGTATAGAGAGAGGCCAATGTATATAGAGAGGACAATGTATAGAGACAGGCCAATGTATAGAGACAGGCCAATGTATAGAGACGGGCCAATGTACAGAGACAGGCCAATGTATATAGAGAGGACAATGTATATAGAGAGGACAATGTATAGAGAGAGGCCAATGTATAGAGACAGGCCAATGAATAGAGACAGGCCAATGTATAGAGACAGGCCAATGTATAGAGACAGGCCAATGTATAGAGACAGGCTAATGTATAGAGAGAGGCCAATGTATAGAGAGAGGCCAATGTATAGAGAGAGGCCAATGTATAGAGACAGGCCAGTGTATAGAGACAGACCAGTGTATAGAGACAGGCCAATGTATAGAGATAGGCCAATGTATATAGAGAGGACAATGTATAAAGACAGGCTAATGTATAGAGACAGGCCAATGTATAGAGACAGGCCAATGTACAGAGACAGGCCAATGTATATAGAGAGGACAATGTATAAAGACAGGCTAATGTATAGAGACAGGCCAATGTATAGAGATAGGCCAATGTATAGAGACAGGCCAATGTATAGAGACAGGCCAATGTATAGAGATAGGCCAATGTATAGAGATAGGCCAATGTATAGAGAGAGGCCAATGTATAAAGACAGGATAATGTATTGAGAGAGGCCAATGTATAGAGCCAGGCCAATGTATAGAGACAGGCTAATGTATAGAGAGAGGCCAATGTATAGAGACAGGCCAATGTATAGAGACAGGCTAATGTATAGAGATAGGCCAATGTATAGAGATAGGCCAATGTATAGAGAGAGGCCAATGTATAAAGACAGGCTAATGTATAGAGAGAGGCCAATGTATAGAGACAGGCCAATGTATAGAGACAGGCCAATGCATAGAGACAAGCCAATGTATAGAGACAGGCCAATGTATAGAGAGAGGCCAATGTATAGAGACAGGCCAATGTATAGAGACAGGCCAATGTATAGAGACAGGCCAATGTATAGAGACAGACCAGTGTATAGAGACAGGCCAATGTATAGAGTTAGACCAGTGTATAGAGATAGGCCAATGTATAGAGACAGGCCAATGTATAAAGACAGGCCAATGTATAAAGACAGGCCAATGTATATAGACAGGCCAATGTATAGAGCCAGGCCAATGTATAGTACAGTGGTTCTTAACCGGGGTTTGATCAAACTCTAGGCCCTATGCACGGTTCATTTTGTGTACCAGTAAAAAACATACTGTAGACCTATGTCTTGAATTTGGAAATAAATCATATTTAATTTATCACTAAAGAAGGGTTCGGTGAATGTGCATATCAAACTGGTGAGTTCGGTACCTCAAACAAGGTTAAGAGCCACTGGTATAGAGACAGGCCAATGTATAGAGAAAGGCCAATGTATAGAGAAAGGCCAATGTATAGAGACAGGCCAATGTATAGAAGTCAGGCCAATGTATAGAAGTCAGGCCAATGTATAGAAGTCAGGCCAATGTATAGAAGTCAGGCCAATGTATAGAGCCAGGCCAATGTATAGAGACAGGCCAATGTATAGAGAAAGGCCAATGTATAGAGATAGGCCAATGTATAGAGCCAGGCCAAGCAGCACCTCTGTGGATTGTAGAGAAAGGGAAAGGGGCCTTAACATGACTGGTCACATCCCCTTCCCCATTGGGTAATGAGAGCTCAGGTTGTACATATCTTACAGAGCGAGGGGTGACAAATTGGTTCTAAGGTCTCACAGGGACATAGATTTTTCTTTTATTAATTGCAAAAAATGAAAGGCTCACTGTTTACTAGTGGTCAGAAAGAAAACAAAACTATTGGGGCTTTTTGGGAGGCGTAAATGCCATGATTTGTCCAGGGTAAAATTGCAGTGTCTTACATTCAGGGTAAAGTCGCTGGGATTCTAGCGGTGCGGTTTTGGATATCGGAGCATGTCAATTATACCTATGGGAATGCTGGTGGTTTCTCCATAGGTATAATGGAAGCAGAAAGTCCTCGGAGGAAACCTCTTCAAACTTTCTGTCTAAAGCGCTGCAAGAAAGACCACGATACATTGCCGAAAACGCTGCAACTTCAAAAACACTCATGTTTTTTAAAATGGCAGCATGTCAATTAGAAATATGGTGATAGAAGCAGAAAAACTGTGAAAAACGCTGCAGAAAAAAATGCTACGCTTTTTATCTGCTGTATTTTTTGGTTGCAGCTCGCTACGTGGGGCCTTAGCCATAAAATGTCCTACAGCACATCTATCTTGGGGGATCTATATCTCTGATCATCCTGAGCTTCCTAGTTCATTAATATTTGGTAACATCATGACTAGAGATGAGCGAACACTGTTCGGATCAGCCGTTCCGAACGGCATGCTCCCATAGAAATGAATGGAAGCACGTGGCATGGCGACCGGCCCCTGTCAAAGTGTACGTGCCAGGTGCTGCCATTCATTTCTATGGGAGCCTGCTGTTCGGAACGGCTGATCCGAACCGTGTTCGCTCATCTCTAATCATGAAGACTTTATGTCCTTATGTACATGGCCGAGTGTGCCGGCTGAGTGGGTGCCAATTTTGTAATAGAAGGCGCTCGGATCACATTCACATGAGATCCAAGTGTTATCCCAGTACTTTCCGTGATTCATTCATTTCTATGGGGGTTCTATCCCGATATCATGGAACGAAGTATATAATTATCGCATCGGAGCCGCCCTTGGATGGCAAACGCAGTCGTGTGCATGGAAATAAAGGATGAAATCTCGCATATTCATGGCCATTTTCGTGTTCCATGACTTTTTGTCAGTACAGGATCCACAAAAACAGTTTCTTTAGTTACTCTCAGGCTTCATTAGCAGCAAAATGTTCCCAAAATGTGTTTGTAAAATAATGGCAACTATGTTACATGTCAAAACGAGACCCGAGCATCCAGAATGCACCCGCTTCAATGGCGCCTTACATCCTCCTGCTTACAGTGTCATGAGACAGAATATAAAGCAGCTCGCCGCTATTGAAGAGCTTCCTATGATACATTGTGCCATTCTCTCAATTACCGGGGCTCATTTCCGAACCCTAGGACAATACTTACAGCTAGTTTCCAATGACTTATGTCAAGCTGAATTTTCCGAGATGACAATGAAATCATTTCTGGTTCCAATCCGAAAAAGAAGTTTCCAGTGCTGGCGCGCTGAAGGTTACAGTAATTAAGCATTGACGAGTCGGTGGCAGTCAGTGCGAGGAAATTACCATATTAAAGTCACAATATTATCTCGTGCTGCATTAATGGGTACAGTAAGTAGATAGATGGAGATGTTGGCGACCGTTAAATTACCTATTGCGTCTTCCTCCTTTATCTGGAATGTGTCACCGCTTCTAATTAACAGCTGAACGTTCAGAGTCCAGAAACGCTGAACGTACGACTTAACTTCCAGACGTTACAAGTTACAAAACTAAAGGGGTACCCAATGTAAGTCCGGGCCAGCAGGTAACAAGCATCCGCGACTAGGAGACAGACGCACACTGGCAGGTATATAACACACTTTACTTATGGAAAATGGGAAGGAATAAACAAAAGAAACTAAGTTACATATAACAGTATGAGGATAACGGCCGCTATAAACTGGCCCTAGCTGTCCCTGAGATACTTGTACGGTACCGGGTTTTTACAGTCTCTCAGCTCTCTATGGTGCTCCCTCGATGCAGGCCTGTCCAGGAACTCAGCAGACTCTGTCTTGCTTCTGTCTTGGGTGAAGGTCTGAACACAGTCCAAGGCACAGGCTGGCTTTAGTCCCCAGAACAATCTCCACAACACTGCCGCTTTCTCCAGTCAGTCTCTGCAGTGTTTCAGGCCTTCTACTATGGCCTACAGCAGCAATGGCCTCTCACAGGTCCTCACAGCACACACTCTGGATCCACACCACGCTGCTCTGTGCTTCCTGCTCACGTCACTTCCTCTGGACCGCACCATTTACCAAACAGAACAGGGTGATTATTGTCTCTCACAGTAGTGCAGTCCAAGGCTATATTTCTTCATACCAGTAGATGGCAGCAAAACACCACTGTTAAGACAATAGGGGCTACTACTGACTGCTACATACCCCCCCAGTCGAATGTTGGCAGTCCCTGACAACAATAGCTCCATCAACACATTTCTGTAATCGTAATGTTGTGATGTAACGATGGGCCGCTGGCCAAACAAACTCATTCTGGGCATAGCGCACTGGCGGTACACCCGCTGTAGAACGACTAGTCCGCCGCAAGCTTGTCATATCGTCAGCAAGTGTAGAGGTCGGTCTCTCAGGACGGTCAGATATGGCAGTCGGGGGTGTCACTACTGTTGCAGGCCCAGTTACTGTCGGGGTGGTTACAGCTTCCACAACACCCCCGTTATCATCATCGTCATCCCACAACCAGGGCTCACTTGTGGAGGGGTGTGTCATAGTCACTTCCTCTCTGTCGTTCTGAACTGGTCCCTGAGACTGACATGGGCGTAACATGTCACGGTGTAGCGTCCGCGTCTGCTTGGTCAGGGTATTTTGGACTTGGTAAACGGGACTATCAACATGAGGGTGGGCCACAATGCAGTAAGGGTCAGGTTCCCACCTACTGTCCAATTTCCCTAGTGGCTTCTTTACTCGTACCAAGACTAATTCGCCCACTTTAAGAGGGGTGTCCTGCACCGGCCGATGATTAGGGTGAACTTGTTCTTGTAGTCTCTCGCGTACTATCCGATGGACAGTCTCTAATCTCTGACGGTGAGCCTGAATCCAAGTGGGCAGACCTCGATGAGGAAATTCATCGGTGTCTTCGAGGTTGAGGTCTCCCACACCTTTTCCGGATCGCCCAAAGAAGAGAACATATGGGGCGTACCCTGTGACAGAGTGGACTTGATTATTATAGGCCCACAACAATTCAGGCAGGTACTGCGGCCATTGTCGCTTCTTGTCGGCTTCCAAGGTGCGGATCATCTGAAGTAATGTGCGGTTAAATCGTTCACATGCCCCGTTCCCCTGTGGGTGGTATGGGGTGGTGCGTGACTTTTTCATTCCATAAATACGTTGCACCTCTTGCATGACTCGCCCCTCGAAGCAGGCGCCTTGGTCAGAGTGAATGCGTTGCGGGCAGCCGTACACTCGTATGAAGTGGTGACACAGGGCCTCAGCAGCCGACTCAGCAGTCTGGTCCTTTGTTGCAACGGCTACAGCAAATTTGGTAAAGTGATCTACCATAACTAAGCAATACTGATGCCCACTTGCAGAATATCCCACGGCGAGATAGTCAATCATCAATACTTCAAGTGGCTCTTTCGTCACTATGGTCTGTGTTGGAGCCCTCTGTTCAACTGCTTTGTTGATTTCGCATGCTCTGCAATCACGACATACTTCTTCAACAATGAAGCGGAGACTCGGACAGAAGATCAATCGTTGGAGCCACCTAAAGGTCTTCTCAGCTCCAAAGTGGCCATTCCTACGATGTACCTCGGCGGCTAGTGGTCGGGCCAGGTCAGTAGTCACTACAATTTGATAACAGGCGTCAATCTCAGTTGGCAAATATACACGCCGTCGTAGGATCCCGTCTCTCATCTCCAATCGGTTCCACTGCCCCAGTACCGCTAATACTTCGGGTGACAGCTGGTCTCTTTCGTCAATAGTAGGCTTGCACCCCTTTTTAACACAACGGCATAGCAGTGCCAGGCTTGGATCACGTTGCTGGAGCCCAATCCATTCTTGGTGGGTTGGGCCCAGGAAGGGAGCTACTTGAGTTCCCAGTATTTCGCTCTGTCGAGCAGTCACCACCTTCTGGGAAAACTGGGTGAAATCAGGTACCTCTGTTGATTCTAATTCTTGATCTATGTCCCCGACCGGTGGTTGGGTAGTGACTCGGGACAATGCATCGGCATTCTGATTCTCATTTTTGGAGCGATATTTCACACTGTAGCGGTACTTAGAAAGTCGGGCCATCCACCATTGCTCCAGGGCACCTAGCTTCGCATTATCCAAATGTGCCAGTGGATTGTTGTCCGTCAACACTTGTACTTCTGCCCCGGTGAGGTACCCCGCAAACTTCTCAGTCATTGCCCACACAAGGGCTAATAACTCCAAGCGGAAGGAGCTGTAATTAGCAGGGTTTCTTTCAGAGTCTCGTAATGACCGGCTGCCATATGCGATCACTCTTTCTTCTCCATTCTGGATTTGGGAGAGTACTGCCCCAAGACCATATTGGCTGGCGTCTGTATAAAGCTGAAAGGGTAGATGGTAATCAGCATATGCCAGAATTGGAGGGTTGGTCAAAGCATCTTTCAGAGTTTGAAATGCTCTCTCTTGTTCGATACCCCAAGGCACGCATTGAGCTTTTGGACCCCTAGCGGTATTCCTCAATAGCGCATTCAGTGGTTCAGCTTTGTGTGCAAAGTCTTTCACAAATCGCCTGTAATATCCAGCAAGCCCTAAGAAGGCACAGACCTCTCGTAGGGTGGTAGGAGTGGGCCAGTCTCGCACAGCCGCAATCTTCTCACTGGATGGCTGCACTCCACGTCCTGATATTCGATGTCCCAAATATTCAATTTCTTCCTGTAACAGGCGACACTTACTGGGCTTCAACTTCAAACCGTGCTCTCTCAGTCTTCTAAAAACCTGCCCCAGCTTCTGAAGATGATCTTCGAATGTAGCGGAGTAGACAATGATGTCATCGAGGTAAATCAGAGTGAATTCGAAATTGAAATCGCCCAGACATTTCTCCATGAGCCATTGGAATGTACCCGGGGCATTGGTCAGACCAAAAGGCATACGGTTGAACTCATATAGACCCATGGGGAGGATGAAAGCCGTCTTCCCTTTGTCCTTCTCACTCATGGGGACCTGCCAGTAGCCGCTTGCTAAATCCAGGGACGAGAAGTAACGGGCCTTGCCTAAGGCCGTAAGCGATTCTTCAATACGGGGGAGCGGGTAAGAGTCACGTACAGTGCAGGAGTTCAGTCTACGATAATCCACGCAGAACCTTAAAGATCCATCCTTCTTTTTGACCAACACCACTGGTGCAGCCCAAGGGCTTTGACTCTCTCTAACAACTCCATTCTCCAGCATTGAATTCAGCAGATCTTTCACTTCTTGGTACTGTTGGGGTGGTATCTGCCGATATCTTTCCCTGATGGGAGCCGCATCTCCAGTGGATATTTCATGATAGATTCCCTGTGCACAGCCAAAGTCATTCTCATGTCGTGCAAATGAGGCCACGTGTTCTGCTAGCAACTGGTCTACCTTTCTGACTTGATCAGTGGTATATCGAGAAAGGTTTAACTTCATCCGTTCTCGCAGCAACCGCCCTTCTTCATGGGAGACAATGAGCCCTTCTGCTTCTGTGGACACGGTCACTGACCATTCCCCCTTCCCGGATGGCGTCAGTTCTAAAGGTGTCGCCTTTCGTATTTCAGCTGGGACAGCATAGACCTTGGCAAGGAGGTTACCTGGAGTCAGATCTAAACTCTGGTTATGGGTATTGACACATCGCACCAACACTCTCCCCTGGGTTACCACAGACAAGGAGCGAGCCACCAGCACATTAGTGCACCCGCTCTGGTTAGATAATGGGTCAATCATGACAGAAAGGCCTTCTAATTTCCGAGTGGTGCCCAGTGGTAGCGATATAATAGTCTCTCTTTCAGCTGGTAGTGTTACCTTGGTGTGATGAGGAACAGTAATACAGCCCACGGGCTGTTCTCCACCGGTGGCTCTCTGCAGTCCACACATCCTTATTAATCGCTGTAAGGCAGCCCGAGTGGGTTGGTGAGCAGTAGCTTCTCTCCAATAATTGTGCCCATCTCTAGCAAACAGCAGGTGGTCCATGTCCTTCAGAATATTCATCCCTAAAATTACGGGGATCTGTTTATCATAGCCCTCCTGGACTACGATAATACCTCTTCTGCCTAAGTCTCGGCCGCATATGTTCACGTCCATCCAGACCACTCCGCATACCGGGACAGGTAAGTTATTGGCTGCCACAACACTCACAAACATCTCAGGGTCATACTGGGCAGACTGTTGGAAGTACCGTTCATAACATTCTCTTCCCATAGTGGTAACCTGTGATCCCGTATCTATCATTCCAGTAACGAGGACATCATTCATCTTGACCTGCAACACCGGGCTTGCTGCAATCAGTGTATCATCAGGGCTCTTAACTTCCTTCATTCTTTTGTTCCCTTCCAACGCATGCCCCACTGCGCTGGAACCTTCTAGTTTAAAGGCGGCTGTCTTGGGAACTTCAAATATAGAAAGAAAATCCAGCACTTCCCGACGTCTTAAAAACTTCCAATCTTTATTTTCAATACATTAAAATTGAAACATGGCAACCATCATAGGGTGAAAAAAATATATGGCATATATTTTTTTCACCCTATGATGGTTGCCATGTTTCAATTTTAATCTATTGAAAATAAAGATTGGAAGTTTTTAAGACGTCGGGAAGTGCTGGATTTTCTTTCTATATTTGGATATCTTACAGAGTCCACCAGCTTCCGTGCACACCGACACAGGACTTAAGGACATTGAGAGGGGTGAGCTGAAAAAACTTAATTCTTTTTTTTTGTCTTGGGAACTTGTCTGGGCATTTTGCAGCGACATGTCCCAGTCTTCCACACACCCAGCACTGGATCTCTCGCCGAGGTGGTCGTCTCTCTGGGCCCCCTCGGTAGACCCAACGTTCTCGGTCTTGTTCTGGGCCCCCTCGGTAGGCCCCTGACACTCCACTCTCAGGTACTTTATTCACTCTTCCTCCTTCATAGCCTCTCTTGGCCTGCTGTGCATAATCTTCGCAGCGCTTTGTTAGGTATTCTACTTGTACCTGTAGTTTCTGAATAATGGACTCCAGGTCTCCGGCTTTTCCTATAGCTGCTGCTTCGGCCCCTTGACTTAGCGTGACACTCTGTCTCACCTGTGGCTCTGTCACTTTACTATTCGCACGGTAAATTGCCTCCACCCGTATGTCACCGAAGGTAGATTGTGGCCGTCTCCTTATCTCATCTTGCATTGCCTCTGCTATGATCTTGTCACGTATTCCTATGACAAACTGGTCTCGGAGAGTACGGTCATAGTCGGCTACAGCGTTGGTTCCCCCTTTTTCCCTAACGTCATTGAGTAGTTCTTGTAGGGCATTGGCATACTGAGGGAGAGTTTCAGTTTCTGACTGGGTTCGCTGAAAGAACCTGACCTTTAGGGAACCTAATGATGCTGTCTCTCCATAAATGGTCTCTAACAAAGTCACTACTTCATCAAATGTCTTTTTCTCATTAGCTGGTTGTAGCCTGACAGTCGTCTTGGCGTCCCCTGTCAGCGTCAGTGTGGCTAACTGTACTATCACATCTGGTGCAATGTCATATATCTGCTGTAAGCCTCGTATCTGATCTGCCCATTCAGCTACCGTCATATTACATCCATCAAATTTTGTCACTTGGCTCATCACTGAGCCCGGCGGCACCATTCTCCTTCCTGGCAAAACAGCTACATTGGGACTATCAGCTGGGGCGCCTGAGCTTGACCCGGCAGAGGTTCCCTCTTCCCTGTTCGACATGTCTCCTGAGCTACGGATCCTGCCGACTACGCCAAAATGTAAGTACGGGCCAGCAGGTAACAAGGATCCGCGACTAGGAGACAGACGCACACTGGCAGGTATATAACACACTTTACTTATGGAAAATGGGAAGGAATAAACAAAAGAAACTAAGTTACATATAACAGTATGAGGATAACGGCCGCTATAAACTGGCCCTAGCTGTCCCTGAGATACTTGTACGGTACCGGGTTTATACAGTCTCTCTCTGCTCTCTGTGGTGCTCCCTCGATGCAGACCTGTCCAGGAACTCAGCAGACTCTGGCTTGCTTCTGTCTTGGGTGAAGGTCTGAACACAGTCCAAGGCACAGGCTGGCTTTAGTCCCCAGAACAATCTCCACAACACTGCCGCTTTCTCCAGTCAGTCTCTGCAGTGTTTCAGGCCTTCTACTATGGCCTACAGCAGCAATGGCCTCTCACAGGTCCTCACAGCACACACTCTGGATCCACACCACGCTGCTCTGTGCTTCCTGCTCACGTCACTTCCTCTGGACCGCACCATTTACCAAACAGAACAGGGTGATTATTGTCTCTCACAGTAGTGCAGTCCAAGGCTATATTTCTTCATACCAGTAGATGGCAGCAAAACACCACTGTTAAGACAATAGGGGCTACTACTGACTGCTACACCCTGATCATTATCCCAGAGCAGAGAGTGGCTGCAAAGAGTGTCTGTCCTGATGTAGGATCCAATATGTCCAGAGCAAGGAGTGGTTGCAAAGAGTGTCTCTCCCACTGGAGGACTCAGTATGTCCAGAGAAGAGAGTGGCTGCAAAGAGTGTCTCTCCCAGTGGAGGGCCCAGTATAGCCAGAGCAGAGAGTGGCTACAGAGAGTGTCTCTCCCACTAGAGGACCCAGTATGTCTACAGCAGAGAGTGGCTACAAAGAGTGTCTCTCCCACTAGAGGACCCAGTATGTCTACAGCAGAGAGTGGCTACAAAGAGTGTCTCTCCCACTAGAGGACCCAGTATGTCCAGAGCAGAGAGTGGCTACAAAGAGTGTCTCTCCCACTAGAGGACCCAGTATGTCCAGAGCAGAGAGTGGCTACAAAGAGTGTCTCTCCCGCTGGAGGACCCAGTATGTCCAGAGCAGAGAGTGGCTACAAAGAGTGTCTCTCCCACTGGAGGACCAAGTATAGCCAGAACAGAGAGTGGCTACAAAGAGTGTCTCTCCCACTAGAGGACCCAGTATGTCCAGAGCAGAGAATGGCTAAAGAGAGTGTCTCTCCCACTGGAGGACCCAGTATGTTCAGAGTGGTAAGTGGCTACAGACTGTCTCTTCTGCTGGAGGACCCGGTATGTCCAGAGCGGAGAGTGACTACAAAGAGTGTCTCTCCCACTCAAAGACCCAGTATGTCCAGAGCAGAGAGTGTCTCTCTCTTTGCACAAAGCTACATATGATTCTGCTCATCTCCTCCGGCTCTGTAACATTCTGACTGCAATTTAAAGAGCATTTTCATGAAACTGGTTAAAAGGCGCAGCTATTTTTCACTTCCTGACTTCTAAAACCCATAACTTTTTCATTTTCCTGTATACGTACTCATAAGAGGGCTTGGTTTTTGCAAGACAAATTGTATTTGAACAATGATCCCTCTTAGTATACTGTACAATGTACTGGGAAGCTGAAAAAAAATTTAGAATGGGGTGGAATTGAAAAAGAAATTCAGTGCCGCCATTTTCTTACATGTTTGGTTTGTACAGGTTCCACTGTTTAGCAAAAAATACATGTTAGCTTTATTCCCCAAGTCGGGACGATGTCATTTTTTTTTCCCACTATGGTGTCGTCACTAAATTGGACCTTAGCCTAAATCTTTGGCTCACTTGTACCATAAACTACAATACTACTGTAACTGGAGTTGTCTCTGACCAATGGCCAATGCGAACTTAGCATCACCCAGTCTAATACATTGACAGGTAAGACCAAATGTTTTAATATGATCATGTAAAGTATTTTTCAATGAGTGATGGCATACAGAGAGTTAATGGCTGTGAACTGAGAATGTTCTAGAATGTGGGTGGAGTTTAGTTTATAAAAGGGCGGTCCTAGTCATGTCAGAGCCCTCAGCTCAAGCAACACCCTTCTCTCCCAGCCCTAGACTTGGCGTTGGGGGGGCTGCTGGTTGCTGGCATAATACCACTATGTTGCCCCTTCGCCATCTGAAGTTGCCACGTTATGAGAAGAGTTTTTGATTTTGATATTTTTGATTATTTTTTTTCCTTTAAACTTTGTTGCGTGTTTTTTTTCGGTTGTGTTTTTTTATGTAGCTTTCTTTTTTTGTTGCTTTTCCTTAACTTTGCAAATTTCTGAAGGCTAGCTTCAGAAAACAAAACACCCAATTTCAGGAATTTTTTTTAATTAGTTTTTTGGGACTGTCTCTAGATGAAAGTTGATTCAGACTGAACATTTAATCATTCCTACGTTGATCACATAATCCCAGCTCCGTTTTGCACTATTATCTGTGCCAAACAGTATATCACACTGTGCAGAAGGGAAGGGGTTAAATGACTTTTGCTTTAGAATTTTTACCCAACGTAAATGTTCTTTGACGTTGCATTGCTCCCGATTTTCATGTCGTTTCTTGTTAACAAAATTGCATTGTCCTTGGAGCTTGTGTCTGTCGAGTGTTTTTCGACTGTTTTTGTTTGCTTTTTTTTTTGTCTTTCAAATTAGATCATATCTGAGAAATTACAAAAAAACATTTTGCACAGTGTGAAGATAATTTTATGTCAAGTATTTTACATTCCTCTAGAATTTTATCTGTACGTTTTAATTAAAATTGTTTCGTGTTTTCAAACAAATCTGTGTTTTTGTTTTTTTATTTTTTTTTTGTTTTTTTTTTGTTGTGTATTTTCCTGTTGACTGTTCTTTAGCCTACAGTTATGACAGGTCAAAGGTGAAGCTTCATTCCATGTCAGGCTATGTCGTATATAACATAGAATGGGTATAGTTAAAATTTACATGCCAGTCACCTTATTCACACCAACGTCAAAATTGGACACATGATAGGGATTTTTGTAATGGCCGCCAATAGAATCAAGTCTACAAGGATCCTTGAAAATGGATGCCCCAAGGATTTGTCAGTGAATGTAGCCTAAGGCCCCATTCCCACGGAATAACGTGGTGCTAACTCTGACACGTAAACACATGTCAGAGTGAGCGCTTCAAAACAGAATCCCATTGACTTCAATGGGTTCCGTCTTTCCTGCGCTACCCATTGAACTCAATGGGAGGCTTTTTAACCCATTGATTTCAATGTGTTATGCGCGTTAAACGGAACCCATTGAAGTCAATAGGATTCTGTTTTGAAGCGCTCACTGCGCTCATGTGTTTACGTGTCAGATTGAGCGCCGCGTTACTCCATGGGAACGGGGCCTAAGAATTCCCATTTCCACCTATCATTGACATACAGGGAGATTTCACTAGATTCGGCAGGGTTACCAAAATGATTTTTTTTTTTTGAGGGGGGGCAGCAGATATCATAAATTTACTGATGGTAGGTTCACATCTGCACATGTGTCTCTATCTATGGACCCCCAGATTCCCGTGGGCCTCATAGACTATAATGGGTTCTGCCATTTTTATACCGAACCTGGTGGAGAGAAAAATCTCAAATGCAGGACTTTTCTCTACCGATTTTCGACGGTTTCTGTGGTGCAGGTGTGAACTCAGCCTTCCCTATACTTCTAAATATACTGTATGTCTATATACACAGTCCAAATTCCTAGACTAAGTTGTGCAGCAATTTTTTGTCCAGGTTTCTGCCAGATAGCAGACTGGCCCATGCATTTCTATGGGTCCGTATACATGACCGTGAATTACATGGTCCCGTGTGTGGGCCGACAGTCTGGGTTACAAAATATGGAACAGGTCCTATACCAGTCCGATTTTGCTGCCCTGCAATGAATGGGGTTATGGAGGCACGGGCAGTACATGGATGACATCCATGTGTTTCCCATTCGCCACCCGTGCCGTTCATTCACAGTCATATATAACCGGCTTTAGGGTCTGCTATCAATGGTCTCTTGGAACGTATATATACTTTTGTTTTTGCATTACACTTTATATTCCATTTGCAAGGGATATTTTTGTTGCTTTTTTTCCATGTTTTTTACTCTTAAGGAAAATTTCCCTTTAAACCCAATTGCCGCTTGTCCACCTTCCGCTTTCCCGTAGTCCAATATCCACAAGATTTCTCATCCTTTGTAAAAAGGACGGAGCGACATAAGCCGGTTATATAAGCCCCATTACTTAAACGCGGCGTGCACGATTATATTTAATATTGCATCGTATTACACATTGGCGATGACACCTCCGTTGTTAATAGCGTAATATCCTCAGTTTTTCAGGCTCTAGAGTAAAATAATGACAGCTTAGTTTAGTAACAAATGAGGTTATAAATAATGTGTATTTGGAAATATGGGGCCGTTATAGGAGACTACGTCCCTTTATGGTATTCGCACGCAGACAAATCGACTTGGTCAACAATATATATATGGGCCGGCGCCGGAGCTCTTATTATTACAAGGTACAGAAAACAAATTTACCTCCTGCAGGGTGTTCATCTCCATGATCCTCGCGAGGGCGTTTGGAGATTCAGTAATACTGCTATGTTTAGCAGATGTTAGAGGACAAGCGCGGAGCACATTAACAGGTCAGTCCATGAAGCAGCTGAGATATGGCCGGCCCAAAATAGTAGGGGAGCCGCGGTGATGAACTGCGCGCAGCAAATTTAAATCACCAAAGATCTCATAATTCACCGGTCAAAGATTAATGAACCTGAAAATTAACCTGCGGTTCCTTTATTCAATTTTCCACTAAACTGGCCGCTTACCCTTTACATTAGGATCCCGACACGCGGCAATGGAGATCTTAATGGTCCCAAAAAGGGAAGAGGGATTTAGGAAATCCGCAATACACTTTATACTGCTTGGATGGTAGAAAAAAAAAGTTACATTCGTGTGAATTTTTAGACGTGAATTGCATTTGCCTTGGATGGACTGAGAAAACGTAAGACCTGAATCGCAAGGATCAGCGACCACATTTTTTAGTTTCTTGCTCTTGTGAAATGAGAAGAATTCATCGAAGATTCCTTAAAGAACTTTTTCCGGGTCATAACCAAAGGTGCTTGTTCTCGGTGGGTGCAGACAAGTATGTTGGTTGCCGTTGTACTGTATGTGAATTCCATGTGCAAGGTTTTGGTCAAAATGTCCTTCATCAGGCTTATGAGTAAGGACGTTACGTTGAGAAGGCACAACACTGTTATTTTTGGATCATACAGTCCTATGAAAAAGTTTGGGCACCCCTATTAATCTTAATCATTTTTAGTTCTAAATATTTTGGTGTTTGCAACAGCCATTTCAGTCTGATATATCTAATAACTGATGGACACAGTAATATTTCAGGATTGAAATGAGGTTTATTGTACTAACAGAAAATGCGCAATATGCATTAAACCAAAATTTGACCGGTGCAAAAGTATGGGTACCCTTATCATTTTATTGATTTGAATACTCCTAACTACTTTTTACTGACTTACTGAAGCACAAAATTGGTTTTGTAACCTCAGTGAGCTTTGAACTTCATAGCCAGGTGTATCCAATCATGAGAAAAGGTATTTAAGGTGGCCAATTGCAAGTTGTTCTACTATTTGAATCTCCTCTGAAGAGTGGCATCATGGGCTACTCAAAACAACTCTCAAATGATCTGAAAACAAAGATTGTTCAACATAGTTGTTCAGGGGAAGGATACAAAAAGCTGTCTCAGAGATTTAACCTGTCAGTTTCCACTGTGAGGAACATAGAAAGGAAATGGAAGACCACAGGGACAGTTCTTGTTAAGCCCAGAAGTGGCAGGCCAAGAAAATTATCAGAAAGGCAGAGAAGAAGAATGGTGAGAACAGTCAAGGACAATCCACAGACCACCTCCAAAGAGCTGCAGCATCATCTTGCTGCAGATGGTGTCACTGTGCATCGGTCAACTATACAGCGCACTTTGCACAAATAGAAGCTGTATGGGAGAGTGATGAGAAAGAAGCCGTTTCTGCACGTACGCCACAAATAGAGTTGCCTGAGGTATGAAAAAGCACATTTGGACAAGGCAGCTTCATTTTGGAAACAAAAATTGAGTTGTTTGGTTATAAAAAAAAAAAGGCGTTATGCATGGCGTCCAAAAAGAAACAGCATTCCAAGAAAAACACATGCTACCCACTGTAAAATTTGGTGGAGATTCCATCATGCTTTGGGGCTGTGTGGCCAATGCCGGCACCGGGAATCTTGTTAAAGTTGAGGGTCGCATGGTTTCCACTCAGTATCAGCAGATTCTTGAGAATAATGTTCAAGAATCAGTGACGAAGTTGAAGTTACGCCGGGGATGGATATTTCAGCAAGACAATGATCCAAAACACCGCTCCAAATCCTCAGGCATTCATGCAGAGGAACAATTACAATGTTCTGGAATGGCCATCCCAGTCCCCAGACCTGAATATCATTGAACATCTGTGGGATGATTTGAAGCGGGCTGTCCATGCTCGGTGACCATCTAACTTAACTGAACTTGAATTGTTTGTCCAAAATACCTTTATCCAGGATCCAGGAACTGATTAAAAGCTACAGGAAGCGACTAGAGGCTGTTATCTTTGCAAAAGGAGGATCTACTAAATATTAATGTCACTTTTCTGTTGAGGTGCCCATACTTTTGCACCGGTCAAATTTTGGTTTAATGCATATTGCGCATTTTCTGTTAGTACAATAAACCTCATTTCAATCCTGAAATATTACTGTGTCCATCAGTTATTAGATATATCAAACTGAAATGGCTGTTGCAAATACCAAAATATTTAGAACTAAAAATGATTAAGATTAATAGGGGTGCCCAAACTTTTTCATAGGACTGTATATGTCATGACATTTGATCTTGATAATGTCCATCCTGCACGTCCCAATCTTTATCTATATAGAACATGTCCGATTCATTACATACCCACCCATGAAACACGCGGGTGGGTGCCTGTATCTATTCGGTTCAATCCCATTCTCAATTTATTTCTTACCAATCTGAAATTTATTTCCTATCCTGTGATCGGGAGATCAGTTGCTGAGATGGGAAACCCCTTTTAAGGCCCCACGTTGCAAAAACACAGCTCCAAGAGCCCTGTGCAGGGGACAATTGGGGAGACCACAACTCTCAGTCCTCTGTTTTCCCCGCTCTCGGTGACATCACCAATTCCAATCTACTCATTCTACCTGTGGCCCAAGTAGAGGGGAGTTGATGATGTCGGTGAGACTTGGAGCGGCTGCAGGGGAGAAAAAGAACTAGAGTTCTGACCTCCCCTGCTGCCCTCCTCAAAAGTAATAAATGGAGACCCCAGAGGAGCGGGTGTATATTAATAACTTAACCAGTACAAGGTATCAACTTAAAAACTTTATTATTCCCCAGATAACACCTAATTACTTCTCTAATACTGTAGCAGATTGTCCCTACAATAAGTGTATTAGAACACCCTGCTACATAACAGCATAGCCAAGCCGAGGCAGGCTACAATAATAGTGTAACATGGCTTCTGTCAATTTAAATCTTGCTACATCTATATATTGCTGGTCAACGCAAGCCTTCCAAGATCATTAAAAGATTACCAGAACTACAGATGTGTCCTTCCAAACCTTTCCACTTGCTTGGCCAGCATCTCAATATAATAACAGTAATGTTTTGCGATATTGTGTCACAAAGTGAGATGCTATGTGTATCTTTATGTGGCCAGCCCTTGATTGTGTCAAAGCACTCAAGAGTTGTGTTATCATGTTGCAACATTGTATTTGAAGTGGTTTCATGGAAAACTGGAGTCCTTAGCCAAGCGACTAACTGCCCCGAAAATCTGCCCCTGGCCTGTAAGTGCCATAGAAGTGGGTAAACACAGCTGTACATGATGTGTACAGGGTCAGGGCACTGATGGAAGTGGAGGCTAGATACTAGATAGTAGTGTAGGGGAATGGTTGTGGAGGGTGCTGGGGTAGAAGATATTTAGTCCTGACATGGACCTCCAAGTAAATTTCACCCCTTTTTTTCCCTCCATTTATTGGTGACCCTAAAGCTATAAAAGGAGTTGTCTAGGAATTAATCCTTAGAGTAGGCCATTACTATCTGATCACTGAGGGGTACGGACCAGCTGTATGGGGACCATTTCAGGTACTGTCTAATGCAGCTCGGCTCCCCTGACTTCCGAGCAGATGCTACTCTACAGGGCTTTTTTTGTCCAGTTTGGGTGTCAGAGGTGGGCCGAGACATCAGATCCAAGTGAGGGCTGCCGTCATCACCAATCCCATGTTTACGCCCAGGAAAATTAAACCATTTTTAACCCTTGTTTCCATTCTCTTTTTATTTTCCTTTTCCCTCCATAATTAATTTTAATTAACTATAATTTTATTAACAATAATTTATTTATTGAATTTATTTATTGACTATTTTTTACGTAACGATATGGCCATTGGCTTTCATTTTTTATACAAAAATTTCCCTATATACAATTATGTTCCGTTACTGTTATTGTAATTACTGATATGTCTTAAAAATCCATAAAAATTATTGAAACCGAACATGTAGCCTCTAAATGCAGGAGGGGAGGGGGATATTACGGGGTCTTCTGTGTCCACTTAATTACATAATTTCTGCAATTTCGCATTGCATAAAATCTTTAATAGGCCATATAATATATAGGACTGTCATAATAAGCGGTGATAATCACTTACGAGCATACGGACATGACAGACATATAGCGCCATTAGCATAATTTATTAATGAGCATTCCCCTTTAAGTGTCATTTAAGGGCAGAGGAGCAGAGTTCACCCTGGATCTTCCAGTCGACAGTCAACATCATCGTGATAATTATGGCTGTCATTAACATTAATACCTTGGCTGGAAATTGCCATCAAATACCAATCCAGAAATTCTCCCTAAATTTGAAATCTAAAATAGCGGCGTAATCATCAGCCATCGCAGACGGATTATTTTATCCTTAAAATTATGTTTAATAAATTCAGCATTATAAGATCGCTAAAGTCATTTTAATGAGGGAACGGAGTTCTGTCTAGTGAAGCAGAGGTTGTACAATCTTCATTTATAGGAATATCTATTAAACCCCCAGCAGGCGCGCCAAGCGTGTTTTATGCAGAAATTACAAATGATTTAGAATACGAGCACAAAACAGTGTACTCGAAATAACACAAACGGCATCGGTATCACACAGAGACTGGCATTTAACACTATGCGTCCTCCAGATGCCTCCGTGGCTTGCGCTAATGTTGGCGGCGAATTTACGGTGTTAATATGTCAGTATACTTCTGTTGGAAGACGTAGTCCTACAGCATCCGGACGATCTACAATAGATCGGTGTATGCAAAGGTAGCAGAGATGAGTTTGTCATTGGGCATGCACTATTGTGATCAAACATGGCGTAGAACATTCTTAGGGCTCCTAGGAACTTATCTATAAAACGTAGTGTATAACACTGTCAGGGCTCCTAGGAACCTATCTATAAAACATAGTGTATAACCCTGTCAGGACTCCTAGGAACCTATCTATAATACATAGTGTATAACACTGTCAGGGCTCCTAGGAACCTATCTATAAAACATAGTGTAGAACACTGTCAGGGCTCCTAGGAACCTATCTATAAAACATAGTGTATGACACTGTCAGGACTTCTAGGAACCTATCTATAAAGCATAGTGTAGAACACTTTCAGGGCTCCTAGGAACCTATCTATAATACATAGTGTATAACACTGTCAGGGCTCCTAGGAACCTATCTATAAAACATAGTGTAGAATACTGTCAGGGCTCCTAGGAACCTATCTATAAAACATAGTGTATAACCCTGTCAGGACTCCTAGGAACCTATCTATAATACATAGTGTATAACACTGTCAGGGCTCCTAGGAACCTATCTATAAAACATAGTGTAGAATACTGTCAGGGCTCCTAGGAACCTATCTATAAAACATAGTGTATAACCCTGTCAGGACTCCTAGGAACCTATCTATAATACATAGTGTATAACACTGTCAGGGCTCCTAGGAACCTATCTATAAAACATAGTGTATAACACTGTCAGGACTCCTAGGAACTTATGTATAATGCATAGTGTATAACACTGTCAGGGCTCCTAGGAATCTATCTATAAAACATAGAGAAGAATACAGTCAGGGCTCCTAGGAACCTATCTATAAAACATAGTGTAGAACACTGTCAGGGTTCCTAGGAACCTATTTATAAAACATAGTGTAGAATACTGTCAGGGCTCCTAAGAACCTATCTATAAAACATAGTGTAGAACACTGTCAGGGCTCCTAGGAACCTATCTATAAAACATAGTGTAGAACAATGTCAGGGCTCCTAGGAACCTATCTATAAAACATAGTGTATAACACTGTCAGGACTCCTAGGAACTTATCTATAATACATAGTGTATAACACTGTCAGGGCTCCTAGGAACCTATCTATAAAACATAGTATATAACACTGTCAGGGCTCCTAGAAACCTATCTATAAAACATAGTATATAACATTGTCAGGGCTCCTAGGAACCTATCTATAATACATAGTGTATAACACTGTCAGGGCTCCTAGGAACCTATCTATAAAACATAGTGTATAACACTGTCAGGACTCCTAGGAACTTATCTATAATACATAGTGTATAACACTGTCAGGGCTCCTAGGAACCTATCTATAAAACATAGTATATAACACTGTCAGGGCTCCTAGGAACCTATCTATAAAACATAGTATATAACATTGTCAGGGCTCCTAGGAACCTATCTATAAAACATAGTGTATAACACTGTCAGTGCTCCTAGGAACCTATCTATAAAACATAGTGTAGAACAATGTCAGGGCTCCTAGGAACCTATCTATAAAACATAGAGAAGAATACAGTCAGGGCTCCTAGGAACCTATCTATAAAACATAGTGTAGAACACTGTCAGGGTTCCTAGGAACCTATCTATAAAACATAGTGTAGAATACTGTCAGGGCTCCTAGGAACCTATCTATAAAACATAGTGTAGAACAATGTCAGGGCTCCTAGGAACCTATCTATAAAACATAGAGAATACAGTCAGGGCTCCTAGGAACCTATCTATAAAACATAGTGTATGACACTGTCAGGGCTCCTAGGAACCTATCTATAAAACATAGTGTATGACACTGTCAGGACTCCTAGGAACCTATCTATAAAGTATAGTGTAGAACACTTTCAGGGCTCCTAGGAACCTATCTATAATACATAGTGTATAACACTGTCAGGGCTCCTAGGAACCTATCTATAAAACATAGTGTAGAATACTGTCAGGGCTCCTAGGAACCTATCTATAAAACATAGTGTATAACCCTGTCAGGACTCCTAGGAACCTATCTATAATACATAGTGTATAACACTGTCAGGGCTCCTAGGAACCTATCTATAAAACATAGTGTAGAATACTGTCAGGGCTCCTAGGAACCTATCTATAAAACATAGTGTATAACCCTGTCAGGACTCCTAGGAACCTATCTATAATACATAGTGTATAACACTGTCAGGACTCCTAGGAACTTATGTATAATGCATAGTGTATAACACTGTCAGGGCTCCTAGGAACCTATCTATAAAACATAGAGAAGAATACAGTCAGGGCTCCTAGGAACCTATCTATAAAACATAGTGTAGAACACTGTCAGGGTTCCTAGGAACCTATCTATAAAACATAGTGTAAAATACTGTCAGGGCTCCTAGGAACCTATCTATAAAACATAGTGTAGAACACTGTCAAGGCTCCTAGGAACCTATCTATAAAACATAGTGTAGAACAATGTCAGGGCTCCTAGGAACCTATCTATAAAACATAGTGTATAACACTGTCAGGACTCCTAGGAACTTATCTATAATACATAGTGTATAACACTGTCAGGGCTCCTAGAAACCTATCTATAAAACATAGTATATAACATTGTCAGGGGTCCTAGGAACCTATCTATAATACATAGTGTATAACACTGTCAGGGCTCCTAGGAACTTATCTATAAAACATAGTGTATAACACTGTCAGGACTCCTAGGAACTTATCTATAATACATAGTGTATAACACTGTCAGGGCTCCTAGGAACCTATCTATAAAACATAGTATATAATACTGTCAGGGCTCCTAGGAACCTATCTATAAAACATAGTATATAACATTGTCAGGGCTCCTAGGAACCTATCTATAAAACATAGTGTATAACACTGTCAGTGCTCCTAGGAACCTATCTATAAAACATAGTGTAGAACAATGTCAGGGCTCCTAGGAACCTATCTATAAAACATAGAGAAGAATACAGTCAGGGCTCCTAGGAACCTATCTATAAAACATAGTGTAGAACACTGTCAGGGTTCCTAGGAACCTATCTATAAAACATAGTGTAGAATACTGTCAGGGCTCCTAGGAACCTATCTATAAAACATAGTATATAACACTGTCAGGGCTCCTAGGAACCTATCTATAAAACATAGTATATAACATTGTCAGGACTCCTAGGAACCTATCTATAAAACATAGTGTATAACACTGTCATTGCTCCTAGGAACCTCTCTATAAAACATAGTGTAGAATACTGTCAGGGCTCCTAGGAACCTATCTATAAAACATAGTATATAACATTGTCAGGGCTCCTAGAAACCTATCTATAAAACATAGTGTAGAACACTGTCAGGGCTCCTAGGAACCTATCTATAAAACATAGTGTAGAACACTGTCAGGGCTCCTAGGAACCTATCTATAATACATAGTGTAGAACACGGTCAGGGCTCCTAGAAACCCATCTATAAAACATAGTATATAACACTGTCAGGGCTCCTAGGAACCTATCTATAAAACATAGTGTAGAACACTGTCAGGGCTCCTAGGGGAAGATCTATAAAACATAGTGTAGAACACTGTCACCTTACCCACGTTCCTTTAACTCTTTTAACCCTCCTTTTGGCATCCGGCGCTATCTCTCTGCCTCTTCGGTGTTGTCCAGTGTTCACCAGTGACATCATGATGCTGGGTGTGCCCATGTGACTAATGATGGCCCGATCACAGACCTCAGCAGTGCCCCTGAGCGCATTACATCATAGGAGAACACCAGACGCTTCTTAGAGGCCCAAATTAGGTAACAGAAGGTGAGTTTGAATGTTTTTATATTTTTGTCACCTCCCTTCGACCTCCACCTATTACACTCTGGGGTCTGAATAGACCCCAGACTATAATGCTATGGTTATTTTAGTCCACCCAAGAGGATTCTCAATGTGTTAGTTTTCTTAAAAAACAAACAATTTGGAATATTCGGGTCGAACCATTTGGAATCTAGGCCCATCTCTAGTTACAGATTTTGTACTGGGTCCCAGTTACATTTGAAAGAACGTAAATTTTTGTTGCATTCTAAATTTGCACCCAATATGGGTGTCGTTGTTATATGTGCCATCAATGGCGGTTACTGATGGAAATCCACCGTCAAACTGAATGGAATCTAAAAATATACATATATAATTTCTTTCTTATTGTTTTTTTTTTTTTTTTTTTTAAAGTGGGAAATTTCTTACTTCATGCAGACATTCTCCTAGGAAACCAACCTCAAACCTCCCTCGCTCCCACAAGGGGTTGTGGTTGTGTTTTTAAAGCCGCACACAACATATGAATACCACGTATTGATGTGCCATATATTTTGCGTGTAATGAGCCGTGGCCAACCCAAGCAAGAAAAACATCTCTGCAGCGATAGTGTTGGCTCGTACGGCCATGACAGGTGATTTAAGCCCCTCGGCGGAAGTGAATTAGACCTGAAGGATCCCTTTAAACATTAATCTCTATAGCAAATAATATATATATCTAATCTATGTGTATAAAAGTCGGTGAATTTCAGCGCCGTCTCCATTTGCGCAGGCCACACAATCTTCTAGCGTACCTTCCCCCGTTAGTGTCAATTATATGCATTAGGAGGCGAATGAACACAGGTTGTGACATCTGCAGAAATGTGTAATTTGTGTAAACTTATTGCTTGCAATTTCATCTGCAAATGGTAACAAACAAGCTGATTTCTCACGCAATTATGTTCAATGTAAATTGCTGCGGTTAGGAATGGTATACCCTGCCAAAAGCCGAGATACAAGTCGCCACGTGTGCAATCTGACACCATTGTCCTTCTCGAATTAAGCCATTATAGCTATAGACCAGGAGAAAAGGCGGGATGTGTTCTGCGCAAAATTGGAGATCATTAGCTGGAAGGGTCATTTCTGAAAGAGCAAAGATTTTTGGTCTTGCAAAACAACCACATTTCGGCAAATACTCCGATTCCTTTGTGCATGCCAGCAAAGGTGAGGTCAACGATGGGGTACCATTTATAAGAACTATAAGAAAGATAATGGTTGTTTGTTTTCTGTTTTTTTTGTTTTTTTTTTCTAGAAACAGTGCCACTCTTGTTTACAGGTTGTCTATGGTATTGTAGCTAAAAGTTTCATTCCAAAGCCCCTTGTAGATGACGTACACAAGCGTGGGCTAGGTCAGGGTGCTATCCAAGTTTTTACCAGATAGTACATTGACCCATTGATTGCTATGGACCTACACGCATCTGTGTATTAAACACAATGTGTGTGTGCGGGCTTACAGTCCGGGCCGCAAAACTCAGCATAGGTCTGATTCCTGTCCGTTTCTGTGTCCGTGCTTCTGTGGCCCTCATTCATTGAATGAATGCGGCCACAGAAGCACGAGCCGTACACGGGGGGCACGTGGATGACAGTCAGGTGCAACGGGCCTATGGCCTTATTCACTCAACAGTATGATGGCCGTTTTTTTAATGGCTGTCACAAAAAATAGACTGAATGAGTATTCACATATACAATTTTTTTTTGTCCATGTTTGGCGATATGTATGGGCCAGACACGTTGACCCAATAGAAACCAAAGGGTCTGGCAAACCCTTGGCCGTCAACAATGGAATGGATACAAAATGACCAAGAAACTGACATGGTCGTGTGACTATAGCCCGAAGGAATGAATACTGGAATATCTATTCATCTATAAAGGACCACAAATGGTATAAATGAAATATTAAAAAACACTACTCACCTCCTGAAACCTTAAATACAACTTTGACACTGGTGTTAGTTTACAAGTGGCCATGGCCGCCAATCATTGACTCAGTGGCCATGCTCCCATTCTTGAGCCAGTAGTATAGTTGTTAGCATCGGGGGTTGGGACTATGACGTCTTCTAGAAGTTGGGAGAACAATCCCTAACTATGTTCACGACTTGTTTTGTCTGTTTCTTTTGTCCCATTTTCTTCGTCTTCTTTCTGCTGTTCTATATGGTCATTGGTGCCCCGGTATTATTTGTGGTGCCCCCCCCATAACTTTTATCTTTTGGCATCAACTTTTTCAGTACCACTGTGTGAAAGGAGTAAAAAGAGCAATGGACTTGGTTAAATGGGCCACGAAAGCAGTCCATGTGTGAATGGAGGGCTATAAGGAGCAATGAAAGAGAGAGCAGTCTGAGGGCTCTAGAGAGAGGGGGCAGTCCATGCCAGAAATGGGGCATTGGGGAGCAAGACAGAGCAAGCCATGTTCAGTAGCCTGAGAATGATAGGGGGTTGTAGTCAGTCTGTAAGGGAATGATGGCCACGAGGAGTAGTCTGTGAAATAAGGGATATGAGCAACAGTCTTTGGGGAGAGACGTGGCATGAGGGGCCAGTGTGGTTGAGACAAAGTGGGCATAGGGAACAGTCTGTATGATAAACAGGGGTATAGGGAGCAGTCTGCAAGACAGAGTGAGCCTTGTTGAGTAGTCTATGAACAATCAGGGGTCCTGGTCAGTTAGTGAGGGAATGAGGAGTAGTCTGTGAGATAAGGGATATGAGGAACAGTCTTTGGGGAGAATGATGTAGTATAAGGGTGAAAAAAGGGAATAGGGAACAGTCTGTTTGATAAAGGGGAAATAGGGAGCACTCTGTGATAAAGAGGAGGCATAGAGAGAAGGGTGTGTGAGAAAGAGGGGGTATGGAGAACAGCCTGTGTGAGAAGGTAGGTGGTATGGGGGTGCTGTCTGTCCAAAAAAAAAAAAAAAGATGTTGGAGCAGGCCAGAGGATTACCCAGAACTTTCCTGGCTTTAGGACATGTCATGACGAAAAGTTTAATTAGGCCACAAAAACAGAAAAAAAACTAATGTAGAATCGACTTGTTGTCAATCGATGTTGTCAATAGGGTTGAGCCGATCTTGAGATTTTAAAATCCGATTTCCGATCATTTTCCTGCCGATCCTAATCCGATCGTGATCAAATCTTCCCCGATCCTGATCGCTCAACCCTGATTGTATATTATATATACAGTGGCGTTGAGCCGATCTTGAAATTTCAAAATCCGATTTCCAATCATTTTCCATCCGATCCCAATCCCGATCACGATCGTGAAATTTGCTCTATCGCCGATCGGGATCCGATCTTTTCCGATCCCGATCGCTCAACCCCTGTTGTTAAACAACTGACCCTTACTCTAAAAACTCTTAAATTTTTTTTTATATATATATATATATATATATATATATATATATATATATATATAGCCCCTATGAAGACACCCCAAAATTGCGATGAAGGCAACAACAGAGTATCTCACCAAGAGCGCCCTCCCACCTAAGACCAGTCAGTCGTTGGTCTAGACGCCAACGCCTTTCCAATAAAATATACCGTATATACTGTACACACACTTTGCCATTTTAAGCGTTCACTTTGAGAAGATCCAAAGTTTATTTTAAAAGAGCAATTTCTATGTTGTCTACCGTCCAATTAACCTGTCGATTTCCAGGGGTCACCGCCATGAATTACAACCCCAAATGATTAAAGCAGTAAACGCTCAATTCACAGCTTTCCGGGGTAGAAGCAGTATATTTTACACTTTTAGAAGAGTGTTAATTGAAAAGGAGCTGAGACTGTCTGTTCTCCTCCGTAATATCTTGTCATGAGTATTTAAACTCCCTTTCCCTATGACCTCCTAACTAAATAATCACCTATCACCATTACTCATGCCGAGACGGTTGCGAGTCACCGTGTTCTTCATCTTTTTGTTATTTTTCAGTCCCTTTCACTACTTTTAATCAACGTACAAATGACACATTGCTTTTACATAGAGCCCGGCACCGCTCACCCAACATAACCCAGTGACGTCTACAAGAACGAGGGGGGGGGGGACCTGTACTTTAATCGAAAGCAGGACTCAAATACAATGTAGCTATTTCCATCTCGGAACACAGTCAAGTGGCCTTGTAATCCTGGCTCGTGATGTAACGAAAAAACAATTAACTCATGTTTATTTTTTATGCTGATACATGTAATTGCTAAAAGACAGTGGCCTGGAATTATCCGTTCGGCAGGGAAATAGGCAGAACAGATTCTCGTCCGTGGATATTAACATTATATAGGTCACTGGTTTTTGCCAGGGGCTCGCTGAGAGAGTGTCATTTAACAGAGTCGGCCATCTTTCCGTTTTTCCAATGGCAGTCAGTTAACTAACCTAATTCTGACTTTGGGCAGTACACTGCGTGACCAAGTTTATGCACCGAGGCTGGATGAAGGCTCCTTGGAAACATAATTCTTAATAAAAAATAATAATTTCGGGAGAGTTGATGGAATAAAGTTCAGTCGAGGGGCAGACGCGTTTCACATTTATCTATATTCTTGCCTACTGAGTAGTTGGAAAGTGCGTGTAAAAATTCAGTTTGGAATAGGGGAAAAGATTCATCTCTGTACCAGTTTCTTGAGGAAAATGGGGCATAACAAAAGGCTCATGGGTCATTCTGATAGGCACTGCCATCCTGAGAATTTTGGTGTTTTGTTTATCCAAATCTGTTCAGCTATTCCAAAGATATAAGCCCTTTTAGATGTGAATTGTAAACTAGTTGAGTGGGCCGAAACACTGCATGGCATACGGTCTCTGAACCAGTTTCTTGAGTAAAATGGGGCACAATAAAAGGCTCATAGGTCACTCTGATAGTCACTTCCATCCTGAGAATTTTGGTGTTTTGTTTATCCAAATCTGTTCAGCTATTCCAAAGATATAAGTCCTTTTAGATGTAAATTGTAAACTAGTCACGTGCATGGCATACAGTCTCTGTACCAGTTTCTTGAGGAAAATGGGGCATAACAAAAGGCTCATGGGTCATTCACTTCCATCCAGAGAATTTTGGTGTTTTGTTTATCCAAATCTGTTCAGCTATTCCAAAGATATAAGTCCTTTCAGATGTAAATTGTAAAATAGTCACTGTATGGCATATGGCACACTGAAACCCCATCCCCTGAGAAACCTATTATCACCGACCACTTGGTTAGTGTAGGCTAATGTAGATAAACACTAGCAGGGCTTATATCTTTGGAAAGGCTGAACAGTTTTGGATAAACAAAACACCAAAATATACAGAAGAAGACTGGCAGGTCACAATGTAACTAATTTACGTCTCTGGCTAGGAATATGTATTGATCCTTGAAAAAATATAGGGGCCGATCCACTTTAACCCCAAGGGTATCATCCTCTTCACATGAATAGCCCTAAGACATGATCAACAAAAAGTATAGGGGTCCCTATTGGGCTAAGTCCCCATGGGCTCTTCCGATACACGATGTTCATTGTTTTACATACTGTTACATCGCCTCCAACCGAGAATGTAGATTTTACATCGCTTTATGGCAGAATTGTCAATCCTTCCTGCTCCCGTCTGGTTTCGTGTTAATTCATGAGTCATAATTCTCCGCAGATTTCTTTGAAGCCGTACACATGAAATGTAATGAAATAATCCTGTATGTATTTCTGACGGTTACATATATAGCGTTTGATGTACTTCCATGAATTTATGGATTTTATTTACATGCGTGAAAACCGCCGTTGTTGTTATTATGGAATTAATCAATTATTCAGTGTTTTAGAGTAGAAATGTATTCCAGATGCGGACTCCGACGTCGGGTTGTTTATTATGTTTGATATTATGATTATGATTTGACAATGGGTCAATTAGCCGTGTTCTCTGTACTTTGCCTATGGATGTGCCTGCCTATTGATCTGCTGAAGGAGGCAAGCTCTAGGGGAATGTGTTAATTCTTTTCATCCATCATTTTTTGATCCTTTTCTAATAGATTTAAGTCCAGTGACAGCTGCGAGGTATTATTAAATATTTTGCTTAAAGTATATTATTAGGACACGTAGACATAGCAGAGCCAAGTGTGCGTAGACTATATAGAGGCGCATGGAGTGCCCATGGCTCTGTTGGGATAGGCCATAGACACCCTATATGGTACTTTGTTTCTCCCTTATAAGAAAAGTGACTGGTGGAGCTTAGACAAGGTTCAACATCCAATAGAACAAGGGTAGGGAACCTTCAGAACTCCAGCTGCTGTGAAACTACAACTCCCAACATGCTCCATTCACTTCCATGGGAGTTCCAAGAACAGCAGAGCAAGTATGCATGCTGGGTGTTGTAGTTTTGCAACAGTTGGAGAGCCGAAGGTTCCCTACTCCTGCGATAGAACATATCACAAGGTATATAGAGGTATGGAAGGGCCCCACTGGGCACCATAGAACAGCTCCATGCAATACAGTAGGTAGACAGTATGGTGGAAAGTTATCATGGCATGAAAAGGTTTAACGAGTCTGGATTTTGCGCCAAAAAAATTGTGCCAGTATTGATAACCCAACAACAACAAGAACAAGACCACCCTATGTTTTTTGCTCAACATTAAGTTCTGTTCAACTTTTCTTTCTTTAAGAATACATTGAGTAGGAAATTAAAAGTTAGACAAAGAATAGACAGTTTTCTGCCATCGAAAAGTTGCAAATTTTTGTTTTGTGATTTTTTTTTACCATTTTACACTTTTCTGGATGGGGCTTATTGGGAGGGTCAGATGTTATAGCTCAAATGTGCCCAGTGTATAGTTCAGTTTCAGCCATATATGCATCTTATATAAGAAGAGGTATGTGCTTAGTATATCTCACTCCAGTGGAGATCAAGTCTACAGTAGAAAGCACAAGTCTTGATAAATTTTCACCAACAAGTTTCTGTCTTTGACAACAGATAAGGAAGAAGCTTTCAAAAAGGGATCTACAGAGAGAAGAAAAGAAGGTCCGTAGAAAACACAAAAAAACTGGCCCCTCCTTGGTTCACGCCATCACTGTACCAACACTGTTTTTTGGTAAGAAAGCCCACGAAAACTACAATCGCTTTACCTACCTCTTGTTGGACAAAAGAATAATATAATCCTTAGACTGATTTGCTGCAACTTTGTTCTAGAGCCTGGGGAGATGCAAAGTCTTGAAGTTGCTCTACATGACTCATGTGCCTAATACTACTTATGGGAACATGGGGCCCCTTTTTCATCGGTATCTTGGCCATTGGACTGGATCTATGGTATTTGAATGAAATCCAAAGATCAAATGGCTATCAAATTTTACTACGGTTGCAAGGGTAGAAGAACCCGTGTAACAGATACTGACGTGTTTTTTGTTTTGGACCAATCAAAAATTTGGAGATTTCAATGATGCCCTTTACTATAAGAAAGGGAATAAAAACCGTAACCTTGAGTAAAGTCAACGAGGGAAGAATATGCAAATCTGACTTCCATGATGTAATTAGGATGCCAGTACCTCAAGTATGCACACCAATAGAGGGCGCTGACTGAGAAAGTGCAAGTCTGTCTTCCATGATGAAATTAGGAAGACAGAGTCTCAGGCAAGCAAACCTATAGAGAGTGCTCCCTTTAACATCATGCCGACGTTCTAAGAGGCCTTTGTTTGCAGTGATGTTGGGATTATACCAGATACAGTCTTCTCAGCCAAGGACAGCTGTTTCGATGTACTTGCATCTTGTCAGCTTGGCGCAGAGAGGACTGATCTGGCAGAGGTGAGAGGCTTAGACAGGGTTAAGGGGATATCGTCACTCCATAGGGAGGGACCACCATTAATAAAGTCAACGAGGATCACAAAATGAAATTGCTCTTTCACATATATTCCTAGGATTGCAACTTTTTGGATTTCATTGGATATCTCACTACGATTTGCTGGGTCATACATAAGTTACTACCGAGATTTCTGCCTTACTTCTTTCCATGTTTCTATAGTATTTTTTGCTTTCTTGTCATCTCAAAGATTAAGTAAAAATTTCATCCAGGAAGCCATGAAGGAAGGAGGAGTTCCACGATGAGTACCGCACTCCCGGCAGATCTTCCGCTGGAGAGTAATGGTCCCATTCAAGGGCCATCCGCCTCCTAAAGTAAGAGTCTATTTGATCAAAATATTAGAAAATAATTGGGACTTAAGAGCCCAAAGAATAAAGAACCTATCACCGGATTACAAGATCAGAAAATTACAATTTCCGGGCAAATGAAACCGTTTTTCTGTTTAACAAATTCATTTATTTTACCGCTAATTGTTTTTTGCTTTTTGCTATTTAAAATATTCCATTCCAATTATTTCATTGAGCATTCTTCAATATACAATTACCATTAAAATTGCTTTCCTGTCCTTCCGTGCATGAAAATATAATCTTTGATTACATATTATATTGTATATTTAATTGTATATTATTATTTTAACTCGGAGCATTAGGAAGAATTGCTGCAATTAGTGACCAAATGCATTTTATCAGGAGATAATTTGCTCATGTTAGAAATGTCGCCGTAAATCACCTCATTCTCCGAACACGCCACCGAGTTATTTTGCAAATCACTAGGCACAAATATTTCTTTTTTAGAAACCCGGGACCTTCCTGACAATAAGCTTTTATTAGCGACATGCTGAAAATACATATTAGTCCTTCTATACGTCGAGAGATGGTTTATTCGTGTTTATTAAATACGGAACGCGTTAACACATCGAGGTATATTCACCCCATCACCCTTTGTAGCACCCCATGCCTGTTGCGTTAATGACATGTCTCTGACTCTCCGAGGTTATGATAACGTTCTTGACTATATAATGGTCTCCGAGGTTTCGATGACGTTCTTGAATGTATAATTGTCTCCAAGGTTTCTGGAGAGGATTTCTAATAAATTACAAGAGAAAGAAGGCGAGAAACTCGACATGTAAGGAGATCATGCGAAGATGATGGAACAGTCAACACGTTTCTGACTTTATATTCTCCTATACAATATCGTCTCCCATGAAGCTTCAATGGGAGACCCACAGAGGTCTCATTCACACAACAGTGAAAAACCGCCATTGTTTTTGAAAGCAAAACAGTAATGGTAAATGAGTTTATTCACGTGTCCGGATAGAAAAAATATGCCCTATTTTTGCCCATTGTGGAAGACAATGGATCCATTAGTTACGTCTGTTAAAAATTAGAGATGAGCGAACAGTAAAATGTTCGAGGTTCGATATTCGTTTCGAGTAGCCCCTCAATATTTGACTACTCGAATCGAATATTGAACCCTATTATAGTCTATGGGGGGAAAATGCTCGTTTCAGGGGTAGGCAACATTCGATCAAATTATACTTACCAAGTCCACGAGTGAGGGTCGGGCTGGATCCTCCGAGAAGTCTTCTCCATGCAGCGTCCCCGCGGCATCTTCCGGCTCTGAATTCACTTTGCCAGGCATTGGGCCTGGGCAGAGCCGACTACGCATGTCCGCACTACAAGCGGGCATGCGCAGTTGGCTCTGCCCAGGCCCGATGCCTGGCAGAGTGAATTCAGAGCCGGAAGACGCCGCGGGGAAGCTGCACGGAGAAGACTTCTAAAGGTAAGAGAAGAACTAGCATTGATTGGTCGAACTTTTCTATTCGAATAGCGAGTGGTACTCGATCGAGTATGAGTATTTCGAATACCGTAGTATTCGATCGAATACCTACTCGATCGAATACTACTCGCTCATGTCTATTAAAAATGGATCAGTGGGTAGGGTGTAAAAAGAAAGGCCAATGATATTCATTTTTTTTACCAGCCCATGGAAAACAGATGCAAGATGGACGACACTTGAAAGGCCACTTGGCCATTGATGATGGAGCAAATAAAAACGGCCATCAAAAATGGACGCTCACTGACATTTTTACTGGACGTTAGACAAGGCCATAAAGGATTTTTTGTTTCTGTGTTACATACTGTACCCTAATTCGGGCAGTCATGCCATAATGGGAAGTATTCTCCCCATAGAAGACGCTTCATCGGCCATTGTACAGCCTCCTCAACACAACCCAGTGGCAAGTATGAAGTCTAAGTTGAGCTGTTACACTTCAGCAATACTATAACATGAAGCCAAACATAAAAATTGGGAAATATTTCCCTCCCTTAAAACACAGGGAAGCCAGTGGCTGCTATAGAGGAGCACATTCCCAACACCCACTAGGGTCAATTTTTCATGGTAAGCCAGTTTTACCTCCCAGTTTTTTCTGGGACAAAACCCATGCAAAAACAGGGAGAACATATAAACTCCATGCAGATGTGGCCCATGGTTAGATTCTAACCCAGGAACCAATTGTTGAAAGTGTTGCTAAGCTAACCAATGAGCCACTAGGCTGTCCTTAGAAATCATTGGTGAATTTTGTGAGATTGCTGACTACCGTGGCACTTGCTGCCTTAACTTTGGAACCTTTGTTCAGTACCTGTGCCATATTTTGCCTATTTGTTCACGTCACTCTCAAGTGTGGGCAGTAGTCTCAAGGCCACAGATCTTTGGTAAGGTCTTACCTCTTACTTACTGCTCTCATAACAGCCACAACACTCAACTAAATTATCAGTAGCTTAGACAACGTCCTCAAAAAACAAAAAGTTGCAATTTTTGGCATAAAACCCCGATTTGCACACAAAATTGTGCCTTTTTATACCAGAAAACCATCATACATGGCATAACAAATCTACCCCATCTGTGTCGCCTAGTGGAGGTCTTCATGGCGGTCACACTTTTTGACTCTGCCAATCATCACGCCAATTATTCATTACTGAATTTGGAGGATTTCCAAATGAATGTTTCCCTTAACAAAGTTCACCTCTATAGCCTATTGGATGATGAATGAAGAGGATACTATTATGTGCTCGTAGCTTATACGGTACGGCGCTAATTCTACTCTAACCTAATAAGACATCCCTAAAAAAATCATAAATTTTAATACAAAATTATCGTATACAAATTGATGACTCTAAAGAGTCTAATTAAAGACAAAAAGATCCATGTTCTTGTCTATTCCGTCCGTGTGAAATGAAATAGAAGCTTTCCATGGTACGCAACCATATCGCACCTAATTTTAAGAGACATGCTCTAATTGACTTCCTAATTAAAGCTAATGGCCAGTGCTCGCCCCGACCGCCAAACCTGATACTTAATGACATATAATGGGATTTTTTTCAATAATCGGATCAAAAAGACAAGAGAGTTTTGAAAGTTACAAATAAAATGAGGTATTAAAATCACAAAACACCGTATTCTACTGATACAGCAATGATACTAGAGGCAAAAATCTCCAGGGTATAAATTCATCATACCCACACAGAGGTACGCCATGGACCCAAAAATTTCTAGGGGTGCCTCATTGCAGATCTGTACTACTGGATTCTTAAAGTATTCTGCAAGATTCTACAAGAGTATAATATTGAAAGCCCAAATACATAGAACTTCCTAAGTCCACTTTTTTGGCAAAGGTGTAACCACAGGGGGGGTAGAATGCTACCGAGCTTCCTAAACCAACCCAATAGCCACTCTGTACCATTAGAAGACACCTGTATAAAAATGGCACTTGGCAGATTATATCTCTCTGCATATTTTAAAAGGAAAGGGGGACGGAGTCCCCAAATGGTCGCGCAAAGCAGTTGTGACCACAGCCTTAGACTCTGTGTGATAGATTAATAAATTTGTTTCAAAACTGAATTCTGGGGATAATATCACTTCTTAAGGAGAGATCACCTTCTCGGGCGTATGGAGTCTTACAAAAGCCTTTTTTGCTCCACTGGGGGGATTATGGGAAAAATCTGTTTTCCAAGATGCAAATAGGGAAACAATGCCTCTGCTTGCTGCCCTCTAGGGGTAGCCCCCTTAAACATCACACCCAAGTTTTTCAACAAGCCATTAATGCTATGATGCTGAGTGATGCTAGGGTCATACCTTTATTTGGGTTTAGTGAACCCCCTAACGGACCAGTAGTTGCCTTTGGAAACCCACCGACCCCATAGACTATAATAGAGTCTGCCGGGTTTCCGATCGATTTCCGACCAAAAGTCTTGCCCTTTTCCCTCCGCATTTTTAAGTGGAATGGGGAACGTAATCCACAGGTGGAGACAGGGCGCAGGTGTGAACCCAGCCTTAAAAATTCTTCTTATGATAAATTACGCCCTTGGTATTTTTTTAAAATTTTTTAAAATGCTGCTAAATAAGTTTGTATGAAGAAGCCACAAAGGGAGTACTATATGTCCCGATGAAGGCACCTGGTTGCCACAACCCCACGATTGGTGCCTAACCCAATGGAACGACGATTTATTGGTGTCCCACAGTTTATCCATTAGGATCCACATATTACAATTATTTGGAAAAAAATTTGGAAAAATGCAGGTCCATAGACTTCTATGTGTGCCAGCTTACACCTCCGCGCCACTCAGTAATTACATGACTATGGACAGCTGTACCAAAAATCTGCACCCGATCTCTCCCCTGTGTGCACCTGCCCAACCAATTTGAGTGAAAAGGACAACTTAGTGCTTCTTATTTACTGGTGATTTTTCTCTTTCCCCTACGGAGAAAAGCAATTTAATAATTTACAAAAAAAAAAATCCTGTTACTGAAAAGGAAAGGTAACATTTGCCGGCATTTTAGGTGTCAGACTGCAGCGATGATGTTCTAGTTATAAAGGGAAAACCGCTGAAATCCTGATCTAACATTCACAGGAAAGGACTGGCATCTTTTATCCGTTACAAGGTCTCGAGCTGTATTCTTGAAGACAGAGTGACATCTAAAGGGATTTTTTAAACAGCATCCGTCAGAATGGCAAAGTCAAGGGCATGTCATGATTTATTTTTTTTTTTGCAGGTTTTTTTTTTTTTTTTCGGAAAAAAACTGATGAGTTTTCAGGTTTGTTGTGCTCGACTGTCTCGAATAACCATAAAGAGAGGATCAAATTCCAATTTTAATGATATGCCGCAGGGTGCCCTTAGGATAAATGGTATTTTTATCTGATATTCTTGCAGATTCAGAGAGAGCACAAGACGGGGTTCGGCTTTGAATAGATTCCTTGCATTGTTGTCAGTCCGCGCCGTGAACGTACTGTATCTATATCATGACGGGACCAAATGAAGGTCTCGATCAGAAAGGGGTTCCGGTTATTGATCCTCTAATTACAGAAGCTTCGCTCGTTTCCATCCAACGTCTTTTACGAGGAGGCGGAAGAAGAAAAAAAAAATTGGAAAAAATTTTGGAAAAAATTATTTTTTACATTTTTATTATTTTTCCTGCTCGGTCGAATCCGGGGAGTGCGAAATAATCACAACGGAGGGGAAGAAGAAAAAAAAAAAGCAAATGAATCTTTTGCAAACTTCAGAATTAATCTTAATGATTCGGCTCACAATAGGCAAGAATATGTATTCTCATTAACCTCATACAGATGTTACAAATGAACTAATTACTTTCTCTGTACCCCTCACCTGCTGGGTCATTATATTCTTTGTAAGTTCCTTCTCACTTAGCTGCCATTATCCCATAGCATTTCTAAAGACGTCTTATTTTCCAAAGGGGTAAAATTATCATTAAATCTCCGACTTTAACATCTAATTTAGATATTTTTATATTACGCTCCTCAGGAAAAGGGAATTAAAAGAGCGTGTGATATACATTTATGTATGTTTATGGCGCGGCCCCACGATCACGCTCCGCTCCGCTTAAAATTTGCCGTTGAAATGCAAATTATTAGCGCCATTTTCCGTGACAAAGGGAAATAAGCCTTTTTATGTAGACGACGTAGTCAATTGCTGTCTGGTTATGAATATCCCGGAGATTGCAGCCTGCATGCTGCTGGCTTCATATATTAGCGGTGATAGAGTAAATCAAAGGCAATGAATTTCAAGCTCGGTAGGGGTAGCGATTCGGGCGAAAGGTCTATATATAATATATAATACTGCTTTAAAAATGGGCATGGGGAGAACGGTGAAAAATTGTCTCCTATTAATGTCTTGTGTCATCTCATCGCTTGCAATAGTCGGCTTTCTGCTGTTCTAGAGCCCTGGGCGGAATAAGCTGTTAGGCTCAATATTCAGGATGTTCGGGAAGAGGTTGGCGGTTGGTCCCCGAGTGATGGTCTTGGGGTCTTTGGCTGCAGGGAAGGGCAAGAGGACGGATTCGGTAGATGAAGCTCATCAATATGGAACACGTGTGGGAACATGCATGGATGCATATGAACATACCTAACACATAACAAAATGGGTCAACTAGCAAAAGTGGCTTAAATAATACCGCCACTCAGTGCTATCGGAACTTATGTAACTGGGTTATGGAGTTGAAGTTGGGGCAAGTTTGAGGTGGAGCCAGAATCAGAAAAAAGTTGCTGACTCCATTTTGAAAATGAAACGATTCATTATTTTGGATTTGGCTTTTGGAATTTTGGACCCCTCTTCTTTTGCCATTTGCTCCAGGACTCTCACATGTGGAGGGCGCCTTCTCCCAACACCGATTTTAAGCTTTCGCCACAGGGATTTAGATTTGGGCTCATTGTTGACCACTTCAGAAGCTTTGTTTCCATCCATTTCTGGGTGCTTTTTGCAGTATGCTTGCCCAAGACAGCCCTGCTTTCGGAACGTCTGGTCATGACATCAGTCAGTCAATTCCCTTTACCATAACGTACCAAACTAGGTAGGGGCCAAAGGGACTTTTCGGGGACTTAGGTCTATATTTAAATTTGCTCAGAATGGAGGTCCTACCATAAAAAATGGTACTTACCCTCACCAATCATAGTCCTGACATTGGTCGCAGTAACAACACCTGCTCAGCCAGTCACTCATGGCATCAACACTCCATTGTCTTGGCCAGTTGCAAATTCATCTACAGCCCGGTAGAAGATGGATGAGGATGTCCTGCTTGGATCTATTCACATAAATTACATTACTATAGGATAAAGAAATGAAATACAATTGTTACATCTGCTTCAACAAGAACATGACCTAAGGTCGCACAAAATTACATACGCATGTGTCAGGTTCATATGCCGCAACTTCATGAACTCCAGCAGTAGAATCCGCCCTCCCATGATCTCTGTTCCTATTCCATCGACCTCCAGGCAAATTCTCATCAGTAATTGCTCATCATCTTGTCTTTTAACCCAAACCAATATTCCTACACCGACTCAAGGATCTATCAATGAATCCATCACTCCGCCCCGGAGGAGCAAAAGGTCATGGAAGTCAATGTGACAACTATGGCAGAAGATCGTCTAATAACTTCATGACAAATAGGACTTTCTAATGAGACTCAACTTCAGGAATGATGGACACGAAGAAATAATAACCCAATGACGAAATGTATCCTAAAGATGGAATTTACTGACTGATTTTCTATATCTGTCCCGTCCCTTCTGCAATGATAATTTATTACACTTTAATCAATTCCTTGTGGCATCTTGGGTATCACCTCTGGCATCAATATATTCTATACAGACAAGACGTGTCAGCATGGACTAATCAGACGCTATACAGAAGATATCTTCCGGAACAGGTCATGAAAATACAAGTATTATCCCAGGCGCAGATCTGATGAACCCTTAAACCCTCTGTGATATGGTTTGTATTTCAATATGCGGCCTGGAACTTGCAGAGATTTGTGCATTTGGAGATAAGAGGATTCTTACAAATCAAACAGGTTTCTTACAAAAATTTTACTTTTGTGTTAATATGTGAGGAAAACAGTGACGAGACAAGACAAGAAAGGTTTCTTCCAACACCAGAATAAAAGAAGCGGAGGTCCAGGTCGGTGTGAAAAAATAATAAATACCGATACTCACCTTCCCTCATCTCTCGTGGGCTCCCTTACAATGTATGGTTCTCCATCACAGTCGTCTTCTGGCAACTCTTCTCGCCTCCTAGAACAGTCGTCTTTTGGCAACTCTCGTTGCCTCCTAGGTGATGTCACGGCTCGAAAAGGATAGCCCACGATGTCATCCAGAAGACCCAAAGTGACTTGAAGAGAACTGAAGATGACAGTGATGGGGTTCAGAATTCTATATTCTGCATCTCCCCTCGGTCTCTGCTTATTATACTTTAGAGTTTGAAGTAAAATAAACATTTCAGATCATTACAGAAACTGTAGGGCGAACCTCACGTATATTCATGAAACAAATCTTGTGAGTTTTGCCGATCATTACTTGGGAATGCAATGAGCACAGGAGACATTAAATGGGCTCTATCAATTACAAATAGCCACCCAGTGGCGTAACTAGGAATGACAGGGCCCCGTGGCGAACTTTTGACACGCCCCCCCTCCAACCGACACCGACGCCGAAGACCTTGACCGACCCCTTCCTCCGCATTCCTGCGCGCTCTATTATGTCCCTTAGTGGTCCCTGCACACAGTATTATGTCCCTTAGTGGCCCCTGCACACAGTATTATGTCCCTTAGTGGCCCCTGCACACAGTATTATGTCCCTTAGTGACCCCTGCACACAGTATTATACCCTATAGTGGACACCCATAAACAATTATTATACTCTGCGGTCTTTTCAGACCCCAGAGTATAATAATCGGATATCCGGGGGAATAAAAACATAAAAAACTACTGTTTACCTGTCCCCCGGCTCCTATGCTGTGGGCCTCTGCTGTCGTCCTTCTTCAATGATGTCGGACGTTACATGACCCGGACGCAGACCAGGTTCATGTGACGTCAGAGACGTCAGACAACTAGGCATGAGTCCTGCCTGGATCATGGAGAGGTAAGTAACTGTGTTTTTTTTATGTTTCTTACCTCTCCCAGGCCTCCGATCATTATACTCGGGGGTCTGCAAAGGATTGGTAAGTGAGGCCACAGGCCCGCGAACCCCAACAAACACTGCTATCATTATACTATTGGGTCTTTTCATACCCCGAGTGTAATGATCGGAGGCACAGGGAATGTGAGGGAACATAAAAACACTGTTACTTACCTCTCCTTCGTTCGACCTGTCTGATGATGTCCCAGATGTCATGTGGGCCAGGCTGGCATCATTATGCGTCGCGACAAAAGCCTGGCTCATGTGTCATCTGGTCCAACGTTGAAGATGGTTGAAAGTAGCGGGGAGTACTCTGGACCCCAGGAGAGGTAGGTAACATTGCTTTTTATGTTTGTATCCTCCCCTGGGTGTCCGTTTATTATATTCTGGGTCTGAAAAGACTGAAGAGTATAATAATTGTTCATGGGTGGTCAACGATGTGGCATAATACTGTGTGCAGGGGCCACTATGGGGCATAACACTGTATGAAGGGGCCACTATGGGGCATAATAGTGTGTGCAGTAATGCATTTTTATGCAGGGGAGGGTCAGGGGTGGTGTTGGGGCTCCATGTCGAATGTTCTCCTTGGAACCCAGCCATTCCTCGTTACGATACTATCAGCTCGAAATACCTACGTTGACCTCATGGATATGATGTGTATAGATGGAGACTGGGCCCTTAGAATCGTTTTGTATGGTGGGCACCAGACTACGCTGTCTCTCATCATGTATTTGTCTGTCCGAGATGTAAGGAAAAAATGTTGCTCTCACATTTATCCAGTGTCTTGACATCTTCTTTTTCACTTGGATGCCATCCAGTAGGTCATTGACCTCTATGGAGATTAGATTTCTGGTCCAGGGCAATCGATACCCATTTCTCCCATAGTGACACAATAGTGCAACCTGGTGTACATAGAGTACAGTGCAAGTCGGCACGTAGTCTATACGCCTTGGCTACGTTGCTGCTATTCCAGTGTCACTTTTAGTTCCCAGACAAGGGTTTATTGTGTTCCATCAGTATCTTCTAATCAGTTTGCACTGTACTTCTGAACCGTCGTCTCACCCTTGTCTTTTCTCTTTATCTTTCTTTCCGTGCCTCTGGATGTGTACAGAGAACGCGGGAAAGTTTATGATTTAGGGGAGAATGGAAAAGCAATGAATAGCTGCTGTTCTGTAGTGTTGTGAGGGCGAGAAGTATTGTTACAGAAATAGACAGCAGAAATTGCCGGATCTCACAGTCGTGATAATGGCTGTACCTGACATTGAGTAAGTCAGGGTCATTCATCACACCAGCGGAATTGAATTTTGCCTTTTCAGAGCTGGAGAAAATGTTTTGTTTTGTTTGTACTCCCTTTTTTACCTCCACTTAAGGACATTAAAATACAAGCAATAACCTTTCAAATGTAAAGCAAATTTCGTAGCCCATGGACAAATGGAGAACACCCACCCTGCCGGAACCGTACATTGTCCTACACAGATAGAAGTGAGACTGGAACATACTTCATCCCCGTAAGAAAAGCCATTTGTGTTGTATTTTAAGTCGTACAGAATGTCTTCACTTCTGAAATCCTGACAATGATTGTAGTTGAAGGGCACTTGACCGTCCGACCCGCCACGTTGCTTCATCTTGTTTTGTCTTCGGATTTCTCTTGTTCTGAGTTTAGAACGTCTTAGAAGTTAACTCAAAAAAGGTTATTAAAGGAATATTTTGGGCAAACCTGGTGTGTTGTGCTATAACTAGTGAAGAGGAACATCATGATATTGTAAGCAGTGTACCGAGGTGGGCTCCCCAGGATACAGCGAAGTCTAAGTCTAGGGGCCCCGGCCTAAGTCTAGGTTCACATCTGCATTTCAGCAGAATCCACTGAAATCCACTACAAGGAGAACTTTTCTCTCCACCGGTTTCAGTATAAAACTGGCGGAAACTCAACGGACACCCATTGAACCCCATTCTAGTGTAGAGGGACCGTGGGTGTCCACAGGTGACCACTGTTTTTGAGTATGAACTCTCCATCATTCGGGTCTATAAATGAAGGAGAGCCAGCACAAGTGTGAACCTAGTCTAAAACTTTGAGATGGTTACACCATTCTCAATTGTCTCCTGAGTCCTTCAACCTACAAAAATATGAAGGGCACCCAACCACCATCAGGCAGGAGACTAACCCCAAGGTGTGCCCCGGATGAAACTATTACCATCAGCATCGATAGCATAGGCTCCATCATCACCATTGCGCCAGCCAAGACTTTTGGTCAAGCCCAATATTGAAGAACTAGCACTCCAGTCCTCCATACTGACCACCATAGGGTTGCTTCACAGTCAAGTGACAATTGTCAGAATGTATTACTGAACGAGTCTTGTTAATAGGTTAGAAAACTATCCATGTAAATAGACTCTTAGATGATTGATATTAATGCAAAGTGGATGGGGATGAACTGCAGGCAACAGCTGATCAGTAACCAGTAAGACAGCTCAATTATTGGGAAAGAGCATTCCCCTGGAGACCCTTTTACATAGGCAGATTTTCTCCCCATTAACAAGTAAGCACCAATCGAGGATGTGGCCATTTAGATATGGCAATCCTCTTTTTATGGGATTTTACAATTGATAATACAATTATCCCTCCCCATATGGTTTCCATTTATCGGTGCGAGAGGGGTTTGCAGCTGACCTACAAGCAATTTTATGCCCAATTAAGGAAATGTTTGTAATGAATGTTCCTACAAGTGTTGATATATTGTTGATGGTATTACTATGTAAATTACTATCTATAGAGTCTACCAAACGGGTGTTTGACCCTCATCTATTTACAGAATCAAAGAGAAACCCCAAACAGTGTCTCGTACTTTGACGGACCCAGCACACCCATACATTACCCAGACATTCCTTAAAATTTAAATGGTAGCTCTGTAATGCTCCATTTTTCCTCTGGGGGTGCTGCAGAAGAATTGAATACTTACTGTCAGACTCTCAATTACTGAACGCCTCTTTGATCAGTTTCATTTTTGGAGATTCCTAGAAAAAAAACTTATCGGGGGGATTTATTTATTTGGAAAACCAAATTTATAGAATGACCCTTAGATATTTGAATGTACATTTTGCTCAATTCCAGGTGACAGATTCCCTTTAAGGTCTCTTTTTGTATCTCTATTATTTTTACATTTTCCCTGATACCACTTTTAGTTTGAACAAGTAGAACGATTTTTTTCTCCGAATTTTAGCTGGTCTTTCTTGCTTTAAGGCGATGGTATCACAAGTTCAGCCGCACAATAAGGAGGCGCTCCCATCGCCCACAGAATCAATAGCCGGGATCACGCCAGAACACCTCTCTCATATACTCCATTTGTCCTTTGGCCTAACAAATGTCTAAAGTTCAGATAAACAGTGCCACGTCTATCAGATCTTTAATAAACTTCCTCTTCGGCTGGCGGTGTGCGTGTAACATAAATTTCAATAAAGAGGGAAAGAGAGCGAAAAGTTCGTCGGTAATCTACATCTGTTTCTTGTTTGTTTGTATCTTTTATATAGCTGTTATTGCAGGATTTAACTGGCCATGGTTTCTATAAAACAATCTCGTCTGAAATCCCGCTACAAGTCAGAAGAATCAGCCCTTTTGTTTCTGGGTCACGTACTTCAAATACCTATCACAGTTCAAGCCAACACAGTGGAAAAGTTCAACACCGGGAGGGCTGAACTTTTTACTTTACAAAGTTTGTGACGAGTTATATAAAGTTACGTCACCACCGAGCAGTTAGATGAAAAGAACATTTATGTCCGACTTCACAAGCGGTGATTTTTTTTCTAGAAACGCTACAATTTTGCAAATAATTTTCAATGAAAATGTGCCTACTAGAGATGAGCGAACAGTAAAATGTTTGAGATTCGATATTCGTTTCGAGTAGCCCCTCAATATTCAACTACTCGAATCGAATATCGAACCCTATTATAGTCTATGGGGGGAAAATGCTCGTTTCAGGGGTAGGCAACATTTGATCAAATTATACTTACCAAGTCCACGAGTGAGGGTCGGGCTGGATCCTCCGAGAAGTCTTCTCTGTGCAGCGTCCCTGCGGCGTCTTTCGACTCTGAATTCACTCTGCCAGGCATCGGGCCTGGGCAGAGCCGACTGCGCATGTCCGCACTACAAGCAGACATGCGCAGTCGGCTCTGCCCAGGCCCGATGCCTGGCAGAGTGAATGAAGAGCCGGAAGACGCTGCGGGGAAGCTGCACGGAGAAGACTTCTAAAGGTAGGAGAAGAACCAGCGTTGATTGGCCGACTGTATAGCATTCGGCCAATCAATGCTGGTTCTGCATCGAACTTTTCCATTCGAATAGCGAGTGGTACTCAATCGAGGACGAGTATTTTGAATACCGTAGTATTCGATCAAATACCTACTCGGTCGAGTACCACTCGCTCATCTCTAGTGCCTACCAGTTTGTATGAGCTCCACAGATCTATGTGTTTCTATGGTAATAGACTAGATACAAATCCTTTGTAGTCTGATTTTCTAGTCTCCTGTCTTCTACAATATCTATGCCTTATTTTTTCCAAATGTACAACGTAAGGGATACCCATATTTTGAGACAAATTGACAGCAGAATGACTACAAGATGTTTGCTACCATAGAGACACACATTTGCACATCTGAATTTGGGGAAAGCAGTTTAAACAATGAACCTTCCTGTTGGGTGTCAGCGGTTCAGTCTGGTAGAAATAGAGTAGCGGTGCGTGGTGAAATATTTTTTGGCACACCCAGGGTCCCCTGATTCCGTGTGTATGTCAAAACAAATTCCTGTAGCTCTAAATGCTAAAGGAGTTCCAACATGCTAGTAGATGGGTGTTTCATGGTGCAAGTACTAGTGCCAGAATATTAGATTTTATGGGGGTGTCAAATACTGTATTATGTATTAAAAAAAATCAGGTGACAACCAGTATCTCCTCCGGGAACAGTGCAATGATATAGGAGAGGGAAATGGCAATTTAATTCAGGAAACAGGCCTCTCCTATGCTGATCCTATTAGCAGCTCAGGAGGGATATTTAAATCCTCTTCCTCCTAAGCCAGGTGCCTGCTATTTGTTTGTCCTAGTGAGGCTTCCATATCCTGAATGTTTGCGCTAGACTAAACCTTTGGCTTGTTACTGGCAATCCATTTGTCTTCTGATTTTGGCTTTGACATTACCTCTTGGACTGATTTTTGAGTTGGATACATTCACTCTCCTGATTTATTCCAATCTCGCCATGTAAGTATATTGTGGGTTCTGGATTGCCTTCATATGGTGGAGCATTTATTTCTTATACCTGTTTCTGTACTGATAACTTGGGACCATCTAGCATCACGGCTGGCATTGCTGAAGTGGCTTGGTTGTCTGGGATCTATTTCTCAGTGCTGTATAAGATTTACACCGCTAATGCTACTGCTCTCTGTGATCAGCCAGTTCCTGCAATCTCTGATATCTGCTTCATAGACACTAGCATAACAATGATAACCCCTGTGGGAACTCTTGGTTTTGATCCAGCTTTCCAAAAAATGATAAAAATCCAATATTGTTGAATAGACTTTTTTTTTTGCTTATGAACAGGTGTCCAGTGAATCCGCCAAAAATTTGTAAAAATCCATTTAACATGTTTGAGACATTTACAGCTCTTAGAGAAAAGTGTGTCATGGAGAGAAAGCGCGATGTAACGGTGAACTAAGAGAGACCGAATAGATAGAAACATCAGTTTCTAGAATTATCTACCAATAAACAAATGTCACCTCTCTTTGTATTTTTAGAGCAAATGAAGCTGAAGACACAGAACTTGTTAATAACATTATTCTATAAATTGTTAATAACACCAATTCATTGACATTGGAACATCTAAATCAAGCCGCGCGCTGACAGTGAAATTAAACATTACTTTAGGTGAAGAGGTCTCTCATAGAAGTTAATTGAATCCGTGAACTCAAAGTTTAAGGCAAATCTGGTCAATGGATGAGTTTTAAACAAGAGAAATCTTCATCACTTATGGATGGGATTAATAAGTTGCATGTAATGTAGAGAAACCGATCCGGCTGAATGGTGGTAATGTAGAGGAACGGTAAGAAGAGGGAAGATAGATGAATGGATGGAGAAAGAAAGAGGCAGAGAGAGTAGAATAAGTAATAAGACAGGCAATAGATAGAGACATAATGTATATAAAATACAATGTGATAACTGGATATCCGATAGATAGATAGATAGATAGATAGATACAGTAGATAGATAGATAGATAGATAGATAGATAGATAGATAGATAGATAGATAGATAGATAGATAGATAGATACAGTAGATAGATAGATAGATAGATAGATAGATAGATAGATAGGAGATAGATAGATAGATAGATAGATAGATAGATAGATAGATAGATAGATAGATAGGAGATAGATAGATAGATAGATAGATAGATAGATAGGAGATAGATAGATAGATAGATAGATAGATAGATAGGAGATAGATAGATAGATAGATAGATAATAGATAGATGATAGATAGACAGACAGACAGATAGATAGATAGATAGATAGATAGATAGATAGATAGATAGATAGATAGATAGGAGATAGATGGATGGATGGATGGATAGATAGATAGATAGATAGATAGATAGATAGATAGGAGATAGATAGATAGATGATAGATAGATAGATAGATAGATAGATAGATAGATAGATAATAGATAGATAGATAGATAGATAGATAATAGATAGATAGGAGATAGATAGATAGATTCCTTGGTTTACATAATCTCTGTATTACACTGTAGTCAGTATTACACATTTCCATATTATACAGTATGGCGCTAGTAGATATTGTCAGTGTTGCGATATATAACGCTGTAAACATCTGGCTTGGATTTCCTTTAGATTGCAATGAAAATTGTCAGTAAACCTGTAATTAACTCTGCGGATCTCTCCCTTCGCTTTTGTTCTAGCACGTAGTGTATTTGTCTGTGAGAATAAAGCATTGCTGTGGTGACTGTGTAACAACATCCTCCAATGTCGCTCCGCACACAACACTTCCATCACATCTCCCACAGCCCCCAATAGTAGTAAGAGGTGCAGGCAAATGTTGCCAAATGTTATAGGTGAAGATAATGGCTTGGTCAACACTGTGGCAATCCACTTAGGGGTGCGGTACAACAAATACACAGGCAGAAATGGATGTTACCCAGCTCAGACGATAGGAAAAGACATTCTGGATTTGATTCATGTTTACTATGTAGTCATTGAAGGCGAGCGTCTATGCAATGCCTCTTCAATATCTAAAATATGTTGCTATGTGGAGACCATCAACAAGACGATGTTGCCGCTGCAGCCACAATGTAGCAATAGATGTGTAGATGTGTCTTATCTTAGCTTTCTTCCTGGCTGGATATGTCCAGATATGTGTGTCACAAGCTTTTCTGGACAATACGATAGTTCTGTGATATTGTACCACAGAATGGCATGCTATACATATCTTTGTGTGGCCACCCAGTGGTTATGTTCTGCGGTACAGCAGATTAAACTGTTGTATTTAATTGTCTTGACAATGGCACTGAGGATGTCCGCTCTCCCTCCTGATCTTCATACTTACCTCTGCTGCTGCCACCCCTGACACCATCCCTCTCAACCCCCACCTTCCCCCCGCTTCTTACCTAAATAAAAACAAACAAGAGAGGTTGGATAAATTGGCCACAGCAGCCGTTTTATTACATAAAATACAAACAACAAATTTTAACCTTTCTTTATTAAAACATCCTTTCTGAGTAACTAACTAACCATACCCCACTTCTCTTATCTAAATAAGATATAATTAATATAAATATTAGTGCAAATAACAAAGAGGGGGGAAAGCCCTTGGAGCTAAAGATCTGACCGCCAGACTGACCATCATAAACAAGGTACCCCCAGCCGCAACCACAGGCATGGGGGCACCATAAACTGATGGCAGTACCAAGCGCAAATCACTCCCCGGGACGCCACCCAGCAGGAGTCCAGAGGCAGCCAGACCACTCATACACAGTGATTACATAATTGGGGAGAAATACACCCCATGTGTTTTTCCCCACCCCCAAGGTTTTTGCAACTCCAAGGACCTCCCACCCTGCCACCAGGCGCAGTCCTTGACCCCCTCAAGGCTGCGACCCCCCCACCAAAGGCAATGCACGCTCTACGCCCCCCTGAATGCCCAAGGCCCACAAATCAATGCCCACTGCATTCAGGTGTACCCCGTCAGCTAACCAAAAACCACCCTGCAGATCCTCCAACTCCCGATGGCGCACCACAACCCCCCCGTGCTTAATCACAAAGGCCCCAACCGAACGATTTGCCTTCGTCCGAGCCCGATTAATCTTAGGGACCGACCGAGCACCCCTCCAAGCGTGACGAGGGACCATGTCCGACCACACCACTACCAACCCCGGACACTGCAACCATAGACGCATCAAATCATGCTTAATGTCCCGGACCAGCTCCCTGGAAGGGCGAGAACCGAGATCATTCCCACCCAAATGCAAAACCAAAACATCGGGGTGCCGGTCAAGCCTCGAAAAATTATTAAACTCCCTCAACAAACGACCCCACAACATACCCCGAAACCCCAACCAACGCACCACAGCCACCGACCTGGGGAGCCCAAGCTGACGTCCGTGGGGCCTGACGGAGGCACGCTCCGCCCCCCAATGGACATACGAATGCCCCATAATCCAAACCAAACGCGGGGGGCGACCTAGGAGAAGAACAGAAACAATCAAACAAAATCAGCAAACCCCGCCCCCTCCCCGAACAACAAACCCCCAAGCACCCACAACCATCCACCAAAAAACGCCACAATACGCCCCCCACCCCGTACGGGAACCTACAACAAGTGAGGACGGACATATGAGAGAAAACGACCCGACGCCCACCGACCAATCCGTCGCACCACGTCCGTACCCAAACCGGACACCACCGCCTCGGTAGCCGCCCCAATGCAGAATGAATGCGGAGCGAAACTCAACGGATCCAAACCCAACAACTCCAGACACCGACGAAAAACCCACGTAAATTGGAAACGAGACAAATACGTCCCGTCCCTATGACACAAAAGGGGGCCACCAGACGCACCGCGGCACCCCAAAAACTCCCGGAAACAACGAACCGGGCACATCTCTGACCCCACCACCCTAAAAAGACGGACCCTCCACCCCCTACCAAACTGATCCGTCTTAGAGCGACGCACCAAAAATTCCACCTCCAACTCACCCCCCACAACATCCTGAAACAACACCCCACCGCCCACCGATTTCGACGGCGAAACTAGTTCCCCCACCCTAAGAGCCCCGAAAAAAGCCCAAGAAAAAGCCAAACGGAACAATAAAAATTCCCCAGGAGAAGAACACACAGACGCCAACATCCCTCCCAAACGCTCTAGCAACTGAAAAGAAACGGGACGCCTCCCGTCCGGACGAGACCTCCCTCTCCGAAAACCCCACAACGCCTGACGCACTAGGAAATCCTTCGTCACATCGACCCAACCCCTAAAGCGAAAACCAAAAGCCAACCCTGCCACCAACCTGTTGACCCTAGACACCGACCAACCCTCCAAAGCCCCACAACCCACCAGCACTAACACCGCGGAACGTCTCAGGTCAACAGACTCACCCCCCCCCCAACTCATGCAAAACCGATTCAAACTCCCGCCAGGCCGACTCATACGCAGCCCTGGTCCCAACCGCCAAAGAGGACTGAATCAGCTCACCCGCCGCGGCAAGACCACGCTCCACAGGTGATCCGGACACTGCTTTACCCCCCGCGCTCTGTCCTGCGGCACCCTGATTGGTCGGAAGATCCGGCCCCCCCTTGAAAGGACTGGCCTAACCGCGCCGGAGCCATGACCCTAAGCCATAACCCAATGTCCTTCTGATCCCACCGGATAGAGGGACGAACAGCCTTCCTCTGACGGAACTGTTCATCATATCGCAGCCAAGTTTGACCCCCGTATACCCGATACGCCTCCCCAATAGCATCCTGATAACAGAAGAGGCCGGAGCAATTCTCCGGCGCCTTCTCCCCAACCACGCTAGCCAGAATAGCGAAGGCTTGCATCCAATTAGTAAAGGTCTGCGGAATTAAGCGCCAACGCCGCTTCTCCTCCTCCTCCTTTTTAAACTCATCCCGCTTCCCCTTATCCAAATTAAACTTCGCCAATGGAAGCAAGGAAAAAATCTCGACGTATTCATCACGCCATATTTTTTCCTTAACCTCCTTTTTTAAATGAGCCCCCAAAGCGCCCTCATAGCAAAGATACACTTCCCCCCGGGCCCGATCGTCCAAACGAATACCATCCCCCTCCCCTTCCATCTGGACAGACACCGCCACCCCCGAATCCCTACGAACTATGCTCTCAGGGGGCAGCACAGAGACAGGAGGGGGAGGGGAGCCCCCCACCCAAGCCGACACTGGGGACCCACCGGACCCCTCACGCCCGCCTGACCTAGACAACACTTCCCGTAAACCGCCCAACAACTCCCTTAACTCCTGACGCAACCCATCATCCGAACCCGACGCCACCACGCCGTCCCCCCCACGCGGCCCGTCACGCCCCTCCCCATACCCCTGAGACCTAAAAATCGCCGGGACAGAACAAGACATGGACAAACACTCACCAGGCCGCTCAGGAGCTGTGATCCCGCCAGCCGCCGGTCCGGAATCCACCCGCTGCGAAGGAGGCACGACGTCGTCCGCTGTAGTATCACTACAATCCACAGGAGGCGCTGCCCTGCCACCGCAGCCCGCACAGGAAGGACAAGTCAGGAGAGGAGTCACCGAAGAAGAGGATGCGGAGGAACGCCCAGCAGGACGTCCGTCGTAGAGAGCCCGCCCGTCCACGGGCACTGCAGAGGTTCCAGCCACGCCCACACCGTGGCACGCCGCCGATTCCGGACGCCACGGGTCACATGAAGAGAGGGGGGCCCCCCCGACCGGAGCATCGCCAGGCGGGGCCACCGTTCCCAAGGAAGATGAAAGGGGCGGAGTCAGGGAGGGGAAGGGGAGGGGCTGCTCAGGCCGCAGGCTCCACCCCCTTACCTCCGTTGGTCCCGACCGCTCTGCTGGATGCCTCCCAGGCCGGGTGCTGCTGCCCCCAGCAGAAGGGCGCGCTCGCCGGCCTGGAGGGCCCCTGGAAGGGCTCCTGAGCCGGCGTCGGGACCTAGGCGCTGGTGTCTCCGGGCTCAAACGTTCGGGCGGCCTCGTCCGATGCTGCCGCCGGGATGAGGCTCCGCCCACCGGAGCTGCAGCAGGAGGAGGGGAGACAGCCGGCTCTTCAATCCGTCCGGAGGCGCCGGCTGCCTCATCACAGGGGACCGAAGGAACGATCCCCTGCAGCTGCGCCTGTAGCCACTGCGGGTCCGCGGTCCTGGCGGCAGCACGAAGCTGCGTAAGGAGGGCTTCCAGTCCGTCCATGGGAGGTAAGTCAGCTCCCACACCGTTCTTCCTCTGCTACGCGACTGGCCAGCGGCGGGGGTCGCAGGGGGCTTTATCACCTCCCCCTAGCAACTCCCGCCGCCGGCCAGCCGCTCCCCCTCCCTTCCCTGACAACCACCTCCCGCTGACCCCTCTGCCCTGTCATGTCGGCCTCCCCCTAAGCTGTGCCCCGGGTCCGGCCTTTCTTTCTAAGAAATAGGAGTCCATAACCAGGACTAAGTGAAGAAATATTGGTGCCAAGACTCCATCTGGTGCAGAATTTGTCATAAAAGTCGGAAAAAAGTCCCACAGGCCCAACATTATCATCTGGCAATTTTAGGGCAAAATAACAGACACCTTATGGACCACATTATAGTCAATGGGGTACTTGGGATCCACTGTTGTCCACCATTTGACAAACCTTTTTTATGTTGCTTGGTTCTTCTGTTCCTGCGAAGGATGGACACAGCAATGATTTGAATGCAACCTTAAAGGGGTTGTCCAGGGAATAGTCATTTACTGACCCGATCCCAAGGACCACAGGTTTTAACATCAGTTTAAGAATAAATTAAGAATAATTTCCCAAGGAGGGACTATGGTTACCCAGTCGTTAGCGTGCTAGAAGATGCCAATTGTATCATCACTGGTGGAGGAAGAGGAGAAAAGTCACTAGGGGAAGAGTCAATGGAAGATATATCAGATACAGCCAGGAGTATAGCTATAGTGGTTACCAAGGACCTAGAACCTCAGGGGGGCACATAAAATATATCATTATTATAAATAGTAATTTAGAGGTGCCATGATAGATATTACATAACTTCAAGTTACGTCTTGGATCCAGCAGTTGGCGCATGCGGGAGTGGGTGCACAAGGATGATGACAGTGAAGCCACCGAGACAGACTATCTTGGAAAGCCCAACAGGAGAGGGTGGACCACAGAAGACATGCTCACCTATAGAGACTGTATCAAGTATTCTGAATTATAGGTTATTTTATTCTTTTTTACTTCCTTCTGTTTTTTGAATTTTTGGGGTTGGCCAGGAAGGGGTTGACCAGGAAGGGGTTGACCAGGAAGGGGTTGGCCAGGAAGGGGTTGACCAGGAAGGGGTTGGCCAGGAAGGGGTTGACCAGGAAGGGGTTGGCCAGGAAGGGGTTGACCAGGAAGGGGTTGACCAGGAATTTTTTTATGTATGACCTATTCTAATGATAGAATCTAAATAACTGGTGACAGGTGGTCATCATATGGATCAATTGTTTGGGACCCTTCTGACACCTGTACTGTACACAGCACAGAGCTAAAAGTAGAGAGCTGTGGCCCTTGTAAAGTGTCTGGGCCACGATACTTCAACTGAGTTCCTATTGACATCAAAGGGGGCGGAACTGCAATAATGACACTTCGCCACTATACAGGCCATCTACTTCTCCATGGGCATAGGAAGTGGCCAGGAATAGCTGATCCGTGCGGGCTCCACCAATCAGACATTATGGAGTATCCAAAGGATAGGCCATAAACATACACTTCTGGACAACCCCTTTAAGTATAGCTGGTTGACAATGGTTCTATAATCTATTGCAACTCTAACTACTTCAGAGTATTGACTCTGAAGAGCCTACAAGATGGTCACGTTGTCAGTGTCTCCTTTAATGTCACATCCTACCAGGCCTATACACTATATTAGAAGATCAGCGCACTTTCCATAAGTAACCTGCATTCAGGGCTTCAGAGCTGTAATTTACTCCCTATAAGCTCCTCTCCCCAGTGTAATTAACGCATAAGCTTGGATAAATCTCAGCAAATACGGTAAATGTATGAGCGCTACAGACGGGTACGCGGGGCTCATCGGAGCCTGTCTGACCTCTAAATCTCCATGTTTACAGGATTCTTATAAATTATTGAGCGAGCCGCAGGGTCAGGAAGCCCTCCATGAGGATTCGGTAAAACCCTGAAAACACCACTAAACCTCTTTACGTTTTAAGCATGTGTGTATTTTTGCTTCATTGCCCTTGTTACGTGTTTAATCCGCCCCTCCCTGTTCTCAATAAGACGGAAACCTTTGATTTAAAGCAATATCATACGATATACAGTGATCTCATTTTTTAAGATAACGAAACAGCGCCCCAAGTGGCCAATTTTTGTATTGCAAGATGCAGATGATGATCCTTTCACCAAATTCCGTGCAAGGATGTATTAAAGTTTGGACAAGTTTTCTGGGACTTTTACCGAATTTTTTGTAAGCTGGTTACACCAATTTAGTGAAAAGTGGGCGGGGACATTGGGTCGGAGGTGAGGTCACAAATCTACAACTAAAAGTGCAACTTGTTGCACAAATAATAAGCTGTCATATGGCTGTTGATAGAAAAATAAAGAAGTAATGAATAACTTCGAGCCTGAACAATCAAACTACCTTGCATCTTTACAGGGTTAAGGGCAAGATGTCAATCCTGACCTTCCCACTTCATGAATTGCATTCCAGAGCTACAGTGTACACTGACACAGCCAGTAATAAGGAACACAGAGAAACATAACTACCACTTTTTCACATCGTGTAGTTGTAATGTTCTCCTGCCCACAAGCTGTTAACCTTGTGGTTATATTCTGCTCATTCTCCCACGATATGTAGGCTTGTTCAGGACTAAGCAAAGAATGGTGATTTTTTTTTTTTCCAGTCTTTTTGAGTTTCTGTCATCACTGAATGAAATTATCTTACTGACCCAGAAATTCTAGGTTGGACTGGACCTGATTGTCTTTCCAGCTCAGTTCTTCATGTAAGTCTGACTGAGAATTTGACAAGTTTCGGTTCAGGAAGGTGTGAATTTACTGAATGCATGAATTTGCACTTCAGCAGCTCTGAAGTTACTGTATGTTCTTAGAAGGATTGTTGACAGATAAGCTTACTTTAGTACTGGGTAAGTGTGAGCTGTGACTCCGAACATGAGGCTGACGGTACTGGGAAGTCGATATGCGATAGGGTTAACCTACTTACAAACCGGAGCGGCGGTCTTACCCTAAAATCTCACAATCTATATGAAAATAATACCGCCACAAGCAGTACATAGAATAATTCAAGGAAGTGCTGAAATAATACCACCATCTAGTACTGAAATAATCCAACCATATAGTGCTGAAATAATAGAAGCAAATAGTGCTGTACAATACCACCATCTAGTGCTAAAATAATATCGCCATCTGGTGCTAAAATAATACAACCAAATAGTGCTAAAATAATGCAACCATATAGTGCTGAAATAATAGAATCAGATAGTGCTGTACAATACCACCATCTAGTGCTAAAATAATAACACCATCTAGTGCTGAAATAATAGCACCATCTAGTGCTGAATAAAACCACCATCTAGTGCTGAAATAATACAACCAAATAGTCCTAAAATAACATAATCATATAGTTCTGATATAATACAACCAAATAGTGCTGAAATAATACCACTATATAGTACTGAAATAAAACAACCATATAATGCTGAAATAATACCACTATATAGTGCTGAAATAATGCTAAAATAATACAACCACATAGTGCTGATTTAATACAACCATCTTGTGCTAAAATAATACAACCATGTAGTGCTGAAATAATACCGCCATCTAGTGCTGAAATAATACAACCATATAGTGCTGAAATAATACAACCGTATTGTGCTAAAATAATACAACCATCTAGTACTGAAATAATACCGCCATCTAGTACTGAAATAATACAACCATATAGTGCTGAATTAATACAACCATCTTGTGCTGAAATAATACAACCAGACAGTGCTGAATAATGTGTTGCACCTCTTTTTATGTCATAATAATGTGCTGGCCATGCCCCCTTTCCATATCTGACTAGCACATAATATTCTCACATAACTTTTCCGCGACTTACGTAGGTCACCTCTTTTTCAGATGCCTCCTGGATGTTCTCGGGAAGTTGGGAAGTATACCATAAATAGACCACTGATTCTGCTGCATTTTTTTTCTAGCCCATCCAGTGTAGGAGTGGCCCACTAGAGCACCAGAGGATCCCCCAGTGGACCCGACTGTAACACACTAATGGTCCAGCAGAAGACACCTATATTCGAAGGGTACTATGGTCCTATATTTGAAGGGTACTATGGTCCTTTTCCAAGGGGTTGTTGAAGGGAGTTCTCCCGAATAATTTTATCTAGACCCAAGGTGCTTCAGCTTGGCATTGATCTGACCCCATTCTCAAGTAAGCAGAGAGGACTTGTACCAAGGGGCCATTGACCAGTCAGACAAGGGGGCTCAGGCTGAGCTCTCACCACTGATGGAACAGGATAAGAGTACTCCGCCAATACAATGGGCAAGGGCCCAATGGGGAGCCTCAATGACACCAAAACTAATGGGACTGGTTGCTCGAAAGCAGAGTCCTAGGAAAGCTCGAGAATCAACGAAGAGCGTCATCTGTCATGACAACACGTTGCTTTCGAAGAATTTTGTCAACGTTATCCTCCTTTGGCCAGATTGTACCGTAGTAGGACATCACGGTCAACCCGTTACCGTCTTGGAGGCAGTTTGAGGAATGACAATCCTCCCGACAGGTTCCCTTTAAATTTCGATTTGACTGTAAACTAGACAGGAATATGCTCAGTCGACGAGAAGCTTCAACCTAAATACAGGCTCGCGTTCCGACACTTTCTAAGTTCCCTTAATCATTTCCTCTATAAAAATGTTTATAGGCAGATGAGTCGCGCGTCGAGGATCGGCTCCCGCCACCGGAATTATGTAGTTAAAACAAGCGTAAACAGTTTAACTCATTAAGTGCATTCATCGGCTTTGCAAGGAACGAATCCGTTACATGTCCGGAGAAAGAGCTCTTGGCACAGGCATAATACCGGAGAAAGATGGAGCATTCAGAAAGGCTCAATAAAAAGACAGCATGTTTTCCAATCTGGTCTTTTAAAATATCCATTATAGAAGAGCTTTAGGGATTAAGGGGATTAGATTCGATGACACATCTGTCCGGTTGCGACTGAGTATGTGGAAATCACCGCCATAGTTAGACTCCGATACAGAGACCAAGTTACACAACAGATACACAACAAACATCAAATGTGTTTCTTATCACATCAGAAATTAACATGCGCCCCCTGCTGAGGCCTACAGGAACTTATCTATTTAAACTCTAATACTCCGAATGTGGCGATTGAACGGGATCCATCGCAACGAGCGCCTCTTGTCTGAGATAACAATAAAGCCACAATATGTCCCAAAAATAAAGCCACGAGTTGCATTTTTTTTTAGAAAGAAGCGCAATAGGGAGTTTATGGCAGAGGAATCAAATCAAAATGGATTTTTCATCCCTTGGGGTTGCCATTAAAGAAGTTGTACCTGAAAGTTATAGGGAAAGTCATTTATAGGCGAGAAAACTTTTACATGGGTGATGGATGTTATCGGAAAATCACTGTCTCCATTTGGTCGTAGGGGATACTACTATTGATTTGCAATTTATTGTCAGAAACAGCGCCACTCTTGTCCGTGGGTTAAGTCTGGTATTGCAGCTCATGCCTGTGCAAGTGAATGAGACTGAGCTGCAATACCACATTCAGCCAACAGGCAAGAGTGGCACTAAAAAGAGTGGACACGCCATTGTAGTCTGATCCTTAGAGATGGGAGAACCTTGTGAGATTCGTTTTGCAAATATTTGCCAATCTCATTTCAGACCAAATTTGATCCAAAAACCAAGTAGCCTATGATGTCTTCAGACCCAGAGTACAATAAGTGGAGGCCCAGGGCACGAAGCAGAAAAATAATAAACACTGATGCTCTCCTTCCCTGTCCTGGACCCCGTTGTGACCTTCAGAACGCCCTTTACGTTGTCTTCTGGCCTCAGAGCAACGTCATGGACCGAGTGGGACCACTGCGACCTTAGCTTGGATTTCAAGGTCACATAGGCCACACCAATGTCATGACATTTTGATGCAGGTGTCATCAGACTGTAGCAGTGCCCAGGGCCAGTGATGTCACCTAAGAGGTCAGAAGAATCTGGAAGGCGACCACGATGATTCGAACACCACGAGGAAGCCCAGGGAAGGTTAGTATCAGTCTTACGTTCCTGCACCTTCCCTGGGCCTCCACTTACAATGCTTCAGGTTCTGAAGACACCCAAGATATCATAGTGATTGGTAGGTGACAAACCACAAAAATCTTTGGCAGAACCTGAAATTTTTGCAAAATTCTTAAAGTCCTCTCTACTGATCTTGCAGTTATGGGTTACTCTACTATCTTTCCATTACTTTCTATTAACCTACCGAATGTATAGACATGAATATCACTTTGTAGTCCGGAAGCAGGGAGATACATGGCTCTGCACGGGAGCTGTATACACAAAACGGTAGGAGATTTTTAACCAGAATTGCTTCATTTTTGCTTTTTGACACATTGTAGCAATAAGAGGCTGTTGGTAGACGTATACCTAGCATTCTAACATGCGTTCCAGGAAAGGAATACTAATGTAATTGCAGAAATGTTTGCAATTAATCCCATTTGTTTGTGCACAAAGGCAAATGATTTTTCAGCGGCGACAGCCATTACTGTATTTACGTGACATTATTTGCTCAGGATTTTGCCGGTTTGTGAACCTCTGATTTCCCCATCATTGTATATTGGCTCCAACACAAAGAAAACAGAAAAGTTTGCATGTTGTACAAGGGAAGCCTTGTTATTATGGCGCTGTGTGTGTTGCCGTATTGATCTGTTTATCATTACATTACCCTGATGGATTTCAGCATTAACCATTTAAGAACCTTAGACACTTTTAATGTCTTTTTTATGGAAATGTTACTGACTTGAAGTAGAAAGATTTATGTGTTCCTCTCCAGGGCTAAATATAGATTACTTCTTGTTAATGAGCAAAAGAATTTAGACGTCTACTGAACATTAATGTGAGGAGTGAGAATCCTGCGGTGCTGCGACCAGTCCGGGCAATGGAGGAGAGGAGGACGGAAGAAGGCAGGCCGGTATCTGCTTGAGATTACTTGGGATGATGGATAGCTTAAGGCTGATTGCATTGCCAAATGTTGCATTCACGGCATAGCCATAGGACATCGGGGCATGGCCATGGGGCGGTAGTCCAAAGGCACAGTGCTACAGTCCTATGAAAAAGTTTGGGCACCCCTATTAATCTTAATCATTTTTTGTTCTAAATATTTTGGTGTTTGCAACAGCCATTTCAGTTTGATATATCTAATAACTGATGGACACAGTAATATTTCAGGATTGAAATGAGGTTTATTGTACTAACAGAAAATGTGCAATATGCATTAAACCAAAATTTGACCGGTGCAAAAGTATGGGCACCCTTATCATTTTATTGATTTGAATTCCCCTAACTACTTTTTACTGACTTACTGAAGCACAAAATTGGTTTTGTAACCTCAGTGAGCTTTGAACTTCATAGCCAGATGTATCCAATCATAAGAAAAGGTATTTAAGGTGGCCAATTGCAAGTTGATCTCCTATTTGAATCTCCTCTGAAGAGTGGCATCATGGGCTACTCAAAACAACTCTCAAATGATCTGAAAACAAAGATTGTTCAACATAGTTGTTCAGGGGAAGGATACAAAAAGTTGTCTCAGAGATTTAACCTGTCAGTTTCCACTGTGAGGAACATAGTAAGGAAATGGAAGACCACAGGGACAGTTCTTGTTAAGCCCAGAAGTGGCAGGCCAAGAAAAATATCAGAAAGGCAGAGAAGAAGAATGGTGAGAACAGTCAAGGACAATCCACAGACCACCTCCAAAGAGCTGCAGCATCATCTTGCTGAAGATGGTGTCACTGTGCATCGGTCAACAATACAGCGCACTTTGCACAAGGAGAAGCTGTATGGGAGAGTGATGAGAAAGAAGCCGTTTCTGCACGTACGCCACAAATAGAGTTGCCTGAGGTATGAAAAAGCACATTTGGACAAGGCAGCTTCATTTTGGAAACAAAAATTGAGTTGTTTGGTTATAAAAAAAGGCGTTATGCATGGCGTCCAAAAAGAAACAGCATTCCAAGAAAAACACATGCTACCCACTGTAAAATTTGGTGGAGGTTCCATCATGCTTTGGGGCTGTGTGGCCAATGCCGGCATCGGGAATCTTGTTAAAGTTGAGAGTCGCATGGATTCCACTCAGTATCAGCAGATTCTTGAGAATAATGTTCAAGAATCAGTGACAAAGTTGAAGTTACGCCGGGGATGGATATTTCAGCAAGACAATGATCCAAAACACCGCTCCAAATCCTCAGGCATTCATGCAGAGGAACAATTACAATGTTCTGGAATGGCCATCCCAGTCCCCAGACCTGAATATCATTGAACATCTGTGGGATGATTTGAAGCGGGCTGTCCATGCTCGGCGACCATCTAACTTAACTGAACTTGAATTGTTTGTCCAAAATACCTTCATCCAGGATCCAGGAACTGATTAAAAGCTACAGGAAGTGACTAGAGGCTGTTATCTTTGCAAAAGGAGGATGTACTAAATATTAATGTCACTTTTCTGTTGAGGTGCCCATACTTTTGCACCGGTCAAATTTTGGTTTAATGCATATTGCACATTTTCTGTTAGTACAATAAACCTCATTTCAATCCTGAAATATTACTGTGTCCATCAGTTATTAGATATATCAAACTGAAATGGCTGTTATAAACACCAAAATATTTAGAACTAAAAATGATTAAGATTAATAGGGGTGCCCAAACTTTTTCATAGGACTGTATATAAGTAGACAGTGCAAGACTTACGTTCCCTGGATCCACCATATAAATTCAATCTGGGGACCCATCCTGCAACAACCTCTATTAAAAAAAGACTATAGTACCCTTCAAAGTTGGGTGTCGTCTGCTGGACCATTATTGTGTTAGAGTCTTGGAGGATTTTGTGATAGACCAGTCCAACATTGTAAGTAGAGACCCAGCGTAGGCACATGGTAGTAGGGCCCCCCTTTAGAGATTGCATTAGAACCTCTTCAAGACATGTCCCCTCTAAGACCCCATTTATCAGCAGAACTGGATACCCCTGATGTCTGTAATACCAGCATGACTGTGCATCCAGGGGATATGTGTCCAATCGCTGGTGGCCCAATGGTTGGGTCCCCTGTAATCAGGACGGGAGACTGAAGGTTCCATTAAGGCTTCCTTGTAAGGGGAGCGCTTGAATGAACAGTACTCCATTGACTTCTATGGAGCTATGAGTGTTGTCAGAGATTACAGCCCTGTAGAAGTGAATATAGAGACGATCACACACTATTCTCAGGGAGTTATGCAATAATACTCCCTAAAATTGAGTATAAGGGCCCATGCACATGACCAAGTTTGCATTGGAATGCATTCTATGATGTATCCATATCTATGGGGCTTCCGTTTCAATGCCATGGGTGAATATAGAGCAAGTCCTATTCTGCTCTGTGTTATTGAACGGAATCATCTGGATGCGAAAATGTTGGATTGCACTCAATGCACTCCCCCAACTTGGATTGACACTTGGTCGTGTGCATGGACCCTAACTGTGCGACATTCCCTGTAGGTGCTATGTTGGCAGCCATATTGGACATCACTCTCAGATGAAGGTATATAAATGTAGCAATCGTTATCAGAATGGAATGATCCATAGCCATATTTTTTTTTATTTTTCATTGTGGAGGACAATTCTTCAAAAATAATGATCCCAACCCCCAACTCCCACTCCCACTTTGAGAAATTCCCCGATTAGATCAGTATAGATTACATACGAAGTGGACAATTTGCTGGCCGCGGTCTTTGAAACCTGAGTTGTGATCGTGAGCGGCTCAGGTGGGTGAGGTCCACGCCGCGTACACATGATTAGGTGAGTCATATACTCCTGTATTTCCTCTAGTTTTCGCCTCATCCCTCCCCTTGTGCGGTTCATGAATGGCTTTGTGATCTTTCTACAGATCTGAATTGCAGTCACGGGACCGTTCCCTGACCCTTCAGAGCCTCATCTTGTAATTGTATCCAACTACCGCATCTGCTTCATTTCCTGCACCTTGCTGACAAAGTGGCCTGAAGACGCACAGAACATTCCGCACTTCTGAAATAGCAGCAACGCCCTGCTCCACGTGAAACACAAAGCTTTTATTTTCCTTGCATGCAATTTATGTTTCCATAGGGATGTATTGACGGTAATATTAACCAGCGCAACATATGGAATTCATGAAATGTAGACCTGGAAATGAGGCCAAGTTTTCACATATAGAAATGACATCAAAGCTGCAGGATAATTCAGCGAGGACAACCAGGCAGATGCCTCTGTCTCCGGCAATGGTTCCTCCCATGATTATATAAATTATCGTAAGAACAACTCGGTGACGTCAATGGCGTAATGGATGAATGTTTTCCGATAGTATAGCGAAATCTCCTCGGGATCCATCTTGTCGTACACAAGACATCCTGCAAGTGGTTAGTTAATCCCATCTATCAGGATCTCTGCGGCTGACGGTGCAGGTCGGAGTCTGAAAGGAACAACAGCCGTTGGGGGAGAGACTGGAAATATCATCAGTAAAGGATTAAGGAGGTGAAGAAAATCTCACTTGTAATTTAGTGACTTGTTGAAGTGAAGGAGCATTTCCACCTAAAATCACAGAATCGCCGTCTTCTTCTGACAAGTTTATGGAACTCGATCCTTAGTCATCTGTGTCTTGGAAAGATGGGTGACCACTAATGTTACAATTAAGGGTTGGTTCACATCTGCGTTGGTATTCCGTCCCCCCCGAACGAAATACCAAATGCAATTGCAAGCGCCGTGCAGTAAAAGTACACGGACCCCCATAGACTATAATGGGGTCCATGTGCTTGCTGCCAGATCTCCGCACAGAACATGCGGACAGGAAAGTAGTTCACAATCTACTTTCCTGTCCACATGATTCGTGCAAGCACACGGACCCCATTATAGTCTATGGGGATCCATGTGCTTTTACTGCAGAGCACTTGCAAATGCGTTTGGTATTCCATTTGGGCGGACTCCCCCGGACAGAGTACCAATGCAGATGTGAACGAGGGATAATACAACTTCTACAGCAGGGGTAGGGAACCTTTGGCTCTCCAGCTGCTGTGAAACTACAACTCCCAACATGCTCCATTCACTTCCATGGGAGTTCCAAGAACAGCAGAGCAAGTATGCATGCTGGGAGTTGTAGTTTTGCAACAGCTGGAGAGCCGTACGTTCCCTACCCCTGTTCTACAACTTCAAGAAACAAAAACTCAGGCATGGGTGTGGGTGGATGAGGAGGGGTTGTAACATATAGGTGTAGTGACAACAGATTTCGTAGACAGTCAGTTGCGGTATATAGCCGTTTACTGAAAAGTCTTCAAGCCCAGCATCCCATGTGACGTAAATGCGGCGGAAATGCGTGGAAAAAAATAAAAATTTTACAGTCTCTGCAAAGTGGATTCTACATTGTGGAAACATATAAGCAGCATGCACACTGAGACTTCCAAAACGGTTGCGGAGTGAAGAGTGCAGAGTGAACGCCATAAAAGCGAAGCCCATAAGAAAGTCGCACATATGCACTTTTTCTCCAATTCCACCCCATTCTGATTTTTTTTTTTTCCAGTTTCCCAGTATCAAATAATAAATGGTGCCATTATGAAGAACAATTTGTCACAAAGACATTAATCTCTGTGAACGGAAAAATAAAAAAAAGTTATGTGGTTTGTAAGGTGGGAAGTAAAAATCAAAAAACCCCTTTAGCAGGAAGGAGTTAAAGGGATCCTACGTAGGAATAGCCGTAAGAAAGACTACTCTTCTCCTACCTTTAGATGTCTTATCCACACCACCGTTTGGTAGATATTCCATTTTCCATGTTTATGCAAATGAATTCTCTCGCAGCACTGGGGGCGGTCCTCAGCGCTCAAACAACACTGGGGGCGTCCCCAATGCTGCGAGAGAACTCTCCAGTACCGCCTCCATCTTCTTCAGGAACCGGCCTCTACGCGTCATCTTCCGGCCTGGCTTTCAAACTTCTACACATGAGCAATTGGCTCTGCCAGCGGGCAGAGCCAACTGCACCTGCACGTGGCCATTTTTTTGTGGCTGCTTACACGAGCTCTTGTAGTAAGCGGCCCAAAAAAATGGCCACGTGCAGGTGCAGTTGGCTCTGCCTGAGGCCCGCTGGCAGAGCCGATTGCACATGCATAGAAGATTGAAAGCCGGGCCGAAAGATGACGTGTCGAGACTGGTTCCTGAAGAAGACGGAGGTGGTGCTGGAGAGTTCTCTCGCAGCACAGGTGATGCCCCCAGTGCTGAGAAGGAACTCGTTTGCATAAAGACGGAAAACGGAATATCTACCAAACGGCAGCGCGGCGAAGACATCTAAAGGTAGGAGAAGAATATCCTTTCTTAAGGCTATTCCTACGTTTTAGTTAGAAAAAAAAAGGATTCTAATGATAGGATCCCTTTAAGACTGGCATCTACACCAGTAAGGACGGGTTCACATCTGCGCCCCGGTCTCCGCTTTTAGGTTTCCGTCTTCCCGCCAACAGAAGATGGAAACCTGGCAAACCGTGTCCGCCCGTGATCGCCTGTGAGCGTTTTGTGATCTCTGTGGCGAAACTGACTGGCGGTTTCCGTCTCCTGTCCAGTTTCTCAGGCAGAAGATGGAAACCAAAAGCGGAGATCGGGGCGTAGATGTGAACCTGGCCTAAACTGGTGTAAATTATACTAAATCTAGAGGGAAAAAATTTGCAAAATTATTGGGCAAACCCTGATTTGTGCAAACAGTTGCAATCCCTATTGATATTGATGTCCAATATGTTCTATGGCCAGAGTTCCCCTGTAGCCCTGACCTTATGGTAAGTTTTGCTAATTTTTGTTTTCTGTGGCTCGTCGTCTGCGTGTCCCTTTAAGTCTCCAGCTTGCGCCAAATCCACTTGTATTCTGCAGCTGAGGTTTCGCGTGTCTTTAGCTAGAGCTAAATGATTTGGACAGCTTTATTCCCCGTAGCTTGTGCGCAGTTGCGGAGCTCGTGTCATTTCTCTAGATCTTTCATTCAAAGAAATTTTTGGTTTTGGTGAAATCACTGCAATGTGTTTCTGATACCGTATGTAATGAGCGTAAGAACATCTGTTTCTATAAGTCTCGTGTCATAGGTTACCGTCTGCCGTATCATAGGCTTTTGGGTAAAACACATATGACGGTAATGATTTAGGGCCAAGTCTGCACCTGGGGGGGCAGGGACTACTCAAAGAGCACAAATTAATATGGAGCCGCATTCTTGTACTGGCTCATACAACCGTCAGACATCCAACAGGAGGACCCAGAACTTGACCCCTACCTCTGCTTAACCCTTGTAAATAACAGACCACAAAGCCTGGTAAAGCAGTGGCCCTTTGGCTTATAGTAAAAACTGTGGCTGTACGTGGTATCGTAGCTGTGTCCAATCTACTTCAATAGAGATAAAATGCAATACCAGGCACAACCCATAGTGACCACACACAGCACGTATATGGCGCCTTATAGGAAAGTTACCGAGTTTTTGTAATGTCTGCAGCTTTCTAAAATACTTTATTTCAGTGCCTTGGAGGGGCCACTATGGGACAAAATACTGTATGGACAGGCTCCTATGAGACATTATATTGGGTGGAGGGACCATTATGGGACATTATGCTGCATGAAGGGGCCAGTATGGGACATTATGCTGTGTGGACGGGTAACTATATGACATTATATTGAGTGAAGGTAACTATGGGACATTATACTGTGTCGAGAGGCCACTATGGAACAAAATACTGTATGGACGGGCTCCTATGAGACATTATACTGTGTGAAGAAGCCGCTGTGGGACATTATACTGTGTGCAACCGATGTTATGACATTATATTGGGTGGAGGGACCACTATGGGACATTATACTGTATGGACGGGTAACTATATGACATTATATTGAGTGAAGGTAACTATGGGACATTATACTGTGTGGATGGGCCACTATGGGACATTATACTGTGTGGAGGGGCCACTAGGGGACATTATACTGTATGGACGGGTAACTATATGACATTATATTGAGTGAAGGTAACTATGGGACATTATACTGTGTGGAGGGGCCACTATGGGACATTATACTGTGTGGAGGGGCCACTAGGGGACATTATACTGTATGGACGGGTAACTATATGACATTATATTGAGTGAAGGTAACTATGGGACATTATACTGTGTGGAGGGGCCACTATGGGACATTATATTGTGTGCAGGGGCCACTAGGGGACATTATACTGTGTGCAGGGGCCACTATGGGACATTATACTGTGTGCAGGGGCCACTATGGGACATTATACTGTGTGGAGGGGCCACTAGGGGACATTATACTGTATGGAGGGGCCACTATGGGACATTATACTGTGTGGAGGGGCCACTATGGGACATTATATTGTGTGCAGGGGCCACTATGGGACATTATACTGTATGGACGGGTAACTATATGACATTATATTGAGTGAAGGTAACTATGGGACATTATACTGTATGGAGGGGCCACTATGGGACATTATACTGTGTGGAGGGGCCACTAGGGGACATTATACTGTGTGCAGGGGCCACTATGGGACATTATACTGTGTGCAGGGGCCACTATGGGACATTATACTGTGTGGAGGGGCCACTAGGGGACATTATACTGTATGGACGGGTAACTATATGACATTATATTGAGTGAAGGTAACTATGGGACATTATACTGTATGGAGGGGCCACTATGGGACATTATACTGTGTGGAGGGGCCACTAGGGGACATTATACTGTGTGCAGGGGCCACTATGGGACATTATACTGTGTGCAGGGGCCACTATGGGACATTATACTGTGTGGAGGGGCCACTAGGGGACATTATACTGTATGGAGGGGCCACTATGGGACATTATACTGTGTGGAGGGGCCACTAGGGGACATTATACTGTATGGAGGGGCCACTATGGGACATAATACTGTGTGCAGGGGCCACTATGGGACATTATACTGTGTGGAGGGGCCACTAGGGGACATTATACTGTGTGTATGGGCCACTATGGGACATTATACTGTGTGGAGGGGCCACTATGGGACATTATACTGTGTGGAGGGGTTGCTATGCGGCATAATACTGTGTGCAGGGGCCACTATGGGACATTATACTGTGTGGAGGGGCCACTATGGCGTAAATTTGCTCTCTGAACAGCGCGGCCCATGGTACTCTTAATCCGTCCCTGGTCTTAATTTCTCCTGCACCAGTGGAGGGTTTCATCATGAGTTAGGAGAATCCTTACATGTAGATGCAAATCCACAATCCTTCCACATTTTACTGCATATAGCTTTCTGTTCGGGGGGTTCCCATGTGGACTCCCCGAATGGAATACCGAATGCAGAAGTGAACCAGGCCTTAGTTGTGCTCGTTACAATGTATTAGGGTAGATATAAACAATCATTACGGAATCTAGGACTGGAGGGAGATTTTGCTTCTGAGGTTACTACAAAGTGGGGAGACACAGAGTGGGAATCCACAACTGTTATCCCATATGGCGCAGTCTATAATCTCCTATATACAGCAGGAATAGTCCATTCATAGGATTTAATGGCCCATACAAACGCCCTTGTCTGACACCCCTATACACTGGTACATAGAATCCCTATAGGTTTGTGGTATAAAGCCAGGTCACTGTGTTTGCTTCCATACAGTATACGGCACCAGCTGTAGATGGGATTGTTCTCCTCTGCCTATACAGCTGTTATACCGCCAGCAATCTGTACTAGTAAATCCAACATGACCCCGATGAATCTTTAGCACTGAGATACACACATTTCCTCCATATCTGCCATTGACACAGCCTACGTGCAAATATTGTTTCAATTAAAAGTGTATTTGGCTCCGGACGCAGCCGATCAAGGAACGTGGTGACATGTTTTTATTTGGAGATTATGGAAAATTCCTTTAATAAGAGGCACGTCTGGACTGTGTGTAAAGTCTGGAGGGAAGGAGTCCTTTTATTTAGAAATAAATCTCTATTGCACGGGGGGGACATTTGTTTCACAATGTCGAAATTTTTTCGCTTTTCGTCCAAAATATTACTCTGAGTCAAATGGCACATAAAGGAGCTCATGTATCAATCGCCGTGCGCCAGTAAATGTCCGATGACATCATAATATGGTGTAAGATACATGAGCCGTATTAGATAATGCGTCTGACAGGCCTAGTTGTTCTCTCATAATATAAACCCACAAAGTTCATGCTCCCAAACTTTATGGTGGAGCATTTTTAGTTTTTTGGATGGTGCAGTGCAGGCCTCCAACCTGTAGGGGTCACTGTTACCATCACTGTTTATAGATCTTACTTGATTAAAGGGAAGGACATATAGGACGTATATACCAAAGTGGCCCCCAATGTGGGTACATCATGGTGGTTGCCCTATTAGTATTGTGTGAACTCTCAGTGCCCCCAGTAATCAGCGAATTGAAGGGGCTGCGGCAGGGCTAGTAATAGCTCAATACTCCGTGTAGTGGCCTGGAGTGGTACTACACTCATACTAGATATTACTACAAGGCTATTTTGGAGTTGTCACTGCCCCTTTAATTTGCTGATCTGTGTTGGTGCCTGATATTGATGACCTACCCTATAGATAAGTCATCACTATAAAAAGTCCCGGTCAATTCCTTTAAAGGGATCCTATCATTCAGATGGAATTTTTTGGGAATAACATGTCAGAATAGCCTTAAGAAAGGCTATTCTTCTCCTACCTTTAGATGTCTTCTCCGCGCCGCCGTTCTGTAGAAATCCCAGTTTTCGGCGGTATGCAAATGCGCTCTCTCGCAGCACTGGGGGCGGGCCCCAGCACTCAAACAGCACTGGGGGCATCCCTAATGCTGCGAGAGAACTCTCCAGCAACGCCTCCATCTTCTTCAGGAACGGCCTCTCCCTGTGTCTTCTTCCTGCACAGGCGGTGAAACTTGTAGGCCTCAGACCTTGGGCAGAGCCTACTGTGCATGCCCGTGGCCACAAGAAAAATGGCTGCTTACACAGTAAGTAAGAGGCCATTTTCTTGTGGCCTGTGGGCATGCGCAGTCTGCTCTGCCCGAGGTCCAGAAGTCTGAAACCTGTGCCAGAAGAAGAGGATGAAGAGGACATTGCTGATAAAGATGGAGGCGGCGCTGGAGAGAGTTCTCTCGCAGCATTGGGGATGCCCCCAGTGCTGTTTGAGTGCTGGGGCCTGCCCCCAGTGCTGCGAGAGAACTCATATGCTACCAGCGAAAACCATGATTTCTACAAAACGGCAGTGCAGAGAAGACATCTAAAGGTAGGAGACGAATAACCTTTCTTAAGGCTATTCCGACGTGTTAGTCACAAAAAATTCCATCTGAATGATAGGATCCCTTTAAGATAAGAAGACACCAGTATCATAGCTGACACTTGGTAGCCCTGGGGGCCCAAGGGCTTCACGTTACACCCCGAAACATGCAAATAGAGCATCTTGTACACAAATACTGGTGACCGGAGGGTTGGATTTCTATTGTCAGCATCTTGCAGTTTTCTTCTCAACGTACTAGCAGCATTTTACCGAAGACAGGTCACAGAGCAGACGTGGATGAGACTATATCGATAAAATCCTCGGGCCAGACTCACCGTTTTTTACGCTTCCTGTAGAACATAAATAAGCCTATATTCTGACTGACAATCCTGACCTGTGCCAAGCAGCGATTTAACGGCAAAGTGACAAAGTTTATCACAAAATATGAAAGGTAGTCGGAAAATCGATGCGGTAATTAGACAATCCCTGTGTCAATATGTGACTGCAGATAATTGTCAGTCAGACCGGGGGCCAATCGGGCTCCCAGAAATTAGCATTTCCCAGAAACTGAAAGATATTTCACCTATCAGCCAATTGTCCCCGGCCGGGTATTGAACGCGTCCTCTGACAATGAGCCATTTGCATGAATTAAAATCATCTATACAAAGCAATGCTAAATCTTAGAAAAATAAAATGATGAGAGCAACAGGATGAACGGAGCGGTGCAATGTGCGATAAGATGTCAGCAGCAGAAGGGGCAACATGGTAGCTCAGTGGTTAGCACTGCAGCCTTGTAGCACTGGAGTCCTGGGTTCAAATCTCACCAGGGGCAACATCTGCAAGGAGTTTGTATGTTCTCCCCTATCAGGCCTTGGACTATAATAAGAGGAGGCCCAGGGGAGGTGAGTTAACCCTTAAGTACTATCATACACTATCAGTTTCTAGCCACATTGCCCCACTTAGGTCTTTGCGTCATCCGAAAAACAGTTATCATCCCAATTTGCAAATCTGACAAATTGCCTCTTTTACCCATGACAACAACTAGTGATGTACATTCAGGCAGCCTATCGCACAACTTATACCCACCAAGCCAGCCCAGGATAAGTCACTTCCTTCCTGCAATGTCAAAAGTAGTAGGTGGTCATAATAATGTGCTATGGTTAAAGAGGATAGTTTACCACCTCCAACAAATCCAGCTCTTTACATCATTTAATAGGCTCTACTGCACTGATTTTGGCACAGTTGGAATTTTTTTCTCTATCCCCCCCCCGCTCCTGAGCAATCCATGCTGTTACTTTTGGTGCCTGATATGCTATTTGGACTGTGTATTACAGGGGCGGGCTCTGACACTGGCTGCCTCTGATTGGAGCTCTGAATCACGCCCCCTGCCTGACTCCGTCCTTCGGACATTACAGAGATGAAATAGAACATCGGGCACCAAAACTAACAGCATTGAAAGCTCAAGAATGGTGGGGAATAGAGAGAAAATTTAAATTGAATTGTGATCATCCAGCACATACTTGCCAATTTTTTCAGGCTGTCGTCCAGGAGGTGCCATTCATGGAGAGTGCTGTAAAGATGTTTAACATGACCGCACCTCCATTTTAAAACATGCTTGTCGGGGTGTGACATGTTCCCTTTTGTGGCCCCTTTTTTGTGATGTGACCAAGAAAACTCATAAAGTGGCCAAGTCACATATAGTATGACCTGGTCTAGGAGATTCCCTCATTCTTATGGGATGTCAGAAGGTCATCCCTTTTTGCAAGGGCCATCCAAAATCTCCTGGCAAGTATGTCTTAGCATCATAGACGACTATACTGATTGGAGTCAAGGTCCCTGCCCACTATGGCCAATGTCCATCTATGTGAAGCTAGCCTTATAGGCCACCTGTTGTGGTCAATATGATGTCTTCATGGCCTAGTCCCCTGTTAACCAATCACTTATTTTCTGCCAAGGAAACCCCGCCTCCAGAGAAACCACAATGCTCCCGCCCACTTGGCTAATTTGTATCAATACTAGCAGGGCTTATATCTTTGTAATGGCTGAACGGATTTGGATAAGTAAAACAGCAATATGCTCAGGGTAACAGCGCCGATCAGATGATGGATGTCATTGGGCTTTCCATACATAGTGCCAGAATCCCTTTAAGACAGATCCACATAATAGCCTTATATTAGTATAGAGGCTCGCCCCTGAGTTATACATACAGTAAGGCGCTGACAGCCGTGGGGGTGCTATCAGTCACAGCGGGGTCTCTGGCTCCTGCACAGATTTAGTAGCGGCGTGTTTCTTCTCATTGCTGCAGACTGGACAGTGAGAAATGGTTTTCTGTATCACATTTACAGCGCTCTGCTCGTGTCTGTGTGGGCCGCACATCCATCTTTCTCTATACTCTTTATTAACCCCAGCGGATATGGCACTTTAGCATTTAAACTTCCTTGCTCTCTGGAAGTAGGCAATTTTTAATATCCACGCATAGTTCAGTAAGAAGGATCCTTCGCCTCCAATCAGCAATGCGATAAATCCTAGCGAAAACTCGCTTTTAGTTGCACATGTAATCCGCAGGGAAATATACAGCAAGTGTTTAGCACTGTCGCATGCAAAAGGCCCCGTTGCCCATTCATTGCTCTATGTGTGCCGAAACGAGAAAACTTACAAGAAAACTTTCATTCCATTGTTGTAAGTTAACTGGGAATGAGGGGAAATTTCCATGTCCTTAAAGGAACAGATCAGAAAAAAACTAATAGGCTGCGTTATATTTATTATAGCAGTGTAAGGTGGTGCGGGCGCACACGTAGGACTAATAGGCTGTGTTATATATATTATAGGGGTACAAGGTGGTGTGGGTGCACACCTTGGACTAATAGGCTGTGTTATATATATTATAGGGGCACAAGGTGGTGCAGGTGCACACGTAGGACTAATAGGCTGTGTTATATATATTATAGGGCTGTAAGATGGTGTGGGTGCACACCTTGGATTAATAGGCTGTGTTATATTTATTATAGGGGTGCAAGGTGGTGCGGGTGCACACCTTGGACTAATAGGCTGTGTTATGTATATTATAGGGCTGTAAGGTGGTGCGGGTGCACACCTTGGACTAATAGGCTGTGTTATGTATATTATAGGGCTGTAAGGTGGTGCGGGTGCACACCTTGGACTAATAGGCTGTGCTATATTTATTATAGGGGTGTAAGGTGGTGCGGGTGCACACCTTGGACTAATAGGCTGTGCTATATTTATTATAGGGGTGTAAGGTAGTGGGGGTGCACACCTTGGACTAATAGGCTGTGCTATATTTATTATAGGGGTGTAAGGTGGTGCGGGTGCACACGTTGGACTAATAAGCTGTGTTATAATTATTATAGGGCTGTAAGGTGGTGCGGGTGCATAAATTGGACCAATAGGTTGTGTTATATATATTATAGGGCTGTAAGGTGGTGCAGGTGCAAACCCTGGACTAATAGGCTGTGTTATATATTATAGGGGTGCAAGGTGGTGCGGGTGCACACCTTGGACTAATAGGCTGTGTTATAATTATTATAGGGCTGTAACATTGTGCGGGTGCACACCTTGGACTAATAGGCTGTGTTATAATTATTATAGGGCTGTAACATTGTGCGGGTGCACACCTTGGACAGTAGACTCATGGGACAGGACTGAACCCGAGCGTGTAGCAAGATCGCAGAGATAGTATAGCTAGTATGCCATAACTTATTGTAGTATAGTTTACTGGTTGTTTTTAGAGATGGGTGAACCAACTCGTACCGAGCCCGGTTAGACACGAATATTCCAAATTGTTAATTTTTTTACCAAACCGAAGAAATGTAGATTTGTCTCAGGCGAACTAACATGGCCACCGCCTTATACTATGGGCTCTCGTCAGACCTCAGAGTATTATAGGTGTAGGCTCAGGGGAGATGACAAAAATAGCACAGAATTATACTGCCCTTCACTAACTTCTTCTGGGCCTCCAAGTAGTGTCCTCATCTCTCTCCAGGAGGTAACAAAATAAAAAAAATAAAAAATCATATTAACCATCCATTACCTCTTTTGGGCCTCCCCCTGGCACCCAGTGCTCTCCTGGTGACATCATGTATTTAGGGTCAATACTGAGACCTGTGATTGGGCCTCAACATGGATCCGAGTACATGATATCAGTAGGAGATGCAGAGAATGGAGCAGGAGGCAGACAGCTCTGTTATCTTGTAGTTGTCGGACCCCATTATAGTCAATGGAGTTCGTCAGACCCCATTTGTTATAGTTTTTTTAGCTGTCTGCCTCTGTGTTGTTCAGGTCTCCTGGCAGACCCCAAAAACAGAGAGGTGAAGCTGGTGTGATACAGTAAATTCTGTAAAACTACAATTTTTATATATTGCCAGGGCATGCTGGGAGTTGTAGTTTTGTGTCCACTGGAGAGCAGCAGATAGAAGGGCACAGATATATTCATATACTGAGTATGGATCCCAAGTGTCAAACCAAGCTAGCACCAGATACAAAGAAACTGATCAAGAAGTCTAAAAATTTCTTCTGACGAAACATTGACATTTTTTGTATTTTCTCCTAGTATTTTTTTTATCCGTAATCTTGAATATTTTTTTCTCTTTCTTGCTCATTTCCCTGAAGCTTTTCAGTAATCCTAAGAAATAATTCCCCCCGTCCCCGATTCCCGACTGTGTATTACAGCGAACGCGGCGTCTCAGCAATTCCCTCTGTGGAATCCTATTCAGAAACCGAACCAGATTACTCCCCGCTGATCTAGGTATAGTTACATCCCAGAAAATGCTCCTAGGAAGTGGCCAGAGATTTCTATGCATGTACTGATAGAGCTGAAAGCCAGGAACCGCAGCAGGGCGTCTGTTGTATGTTTGCCGACCGACTGCCAACACAATCGAGACCACATCATTTCGATTCCATCAGAAGTCACAAAAATGTTGGAAAAAGCTTCAAAAAAAAAGAGAAAAAAAAAAGCGGCAAGACATAACAAATGTCACTGGATTTTATGGCACTAAAACACAGAAGAAAATCATCAGAATGCGGATAGAAGCTCCAGCTGTTGAACCTCGCCATTTTAATGTATGTGCTACTGAGAGGAGAACACAGTTCATAGCCCCCTCTGGAAACAGAAAAATGAAACAATATTACCGGAGCTGGCAATGATGTCACAAGCCATTGCTTGAAATGTTTTCCAGACCTCTGTCTGGTTCCCGAGTCGCTCCATCGCTGAATAGGTTAAATTAAATCAAAAGTAATCAGTGCAATATCGAATCACAATGAATCATTGCGTGATCCGAAACACTTGTTTTTATTTTATTTTTGCTTTTTTTTTTTTTTAAGAAAAAAAAAACAAGGGTTGCACACAGTGCAAGAATTTCCAATATCGTTCCAAAAAAGAAAAAAAAAAAAGCCTGGTAAATGTAATTATTGTGAAGCTGGAGCCAGAATGTGCTCAGGGTTCCCAGAGCACCGCAACGTACTGTACCTCTACACGACACATGACAGATGGAACCGCTATTTATTATGTCTGCTAGCCATGAACATGGAGCAGAGCTTTGCAGAATTTTTTTTTTCTTTCCTCCGTTTGGCCTTTATGTGTTGACATTTCAGGGTGTGAGGAGATGAAAGCTGCTCCAATGTGAACACCGAGAATCAGCTACCACATGCGCCGCAGTAATTTTTTTGGAATGAGATATCGTTGTGGGGAACCTTACTAGATGTCTCGGAGCTGGACGACTAGTTCTTACTTGGTGCTATAGATATGGGAAACGTAGAAAGAACCACCTCTAGTTTTGGAATGAGAGGACTATGGACGTGTCTAGACCATTCTCACTGACGCAGTTTGTACATGGTGCCTTAACCCCTTCCCACCATTTTTCATTTTCGACTCCCCGCCTTCCAAACCCCATAACTTTTTATTTTTCCATTCATAGAGCCATACAAGAGCTTATCCATTTATTATTCTCTACAATGTGGTGGGAAACTGGAAATAAATTCAGAATGGGGTGCAACTGGAGAAAAACTGCATGTGTGCAACTTTGTTACGGGCTATGTTTTTACGGCGTTCTTTCTGCATCCAAAATGACAAGTCACCTGTATTCTATGCTTCAGTATGATTCCAGGGATACCAAATTTATATAGTTTTATTTACATGTTAACAGCCTCCTGACATTGATACATAGTAGCTTAAGGCTAAGGCTCCATGTTGCGAAAACGTGGCTTTTTTTGATGGAGATTTTGTTGCCAACAATGGCTACAAAAGGAATGGGAGATATAAAGAAAGTTCTTATACTTCTGAGCACAGCATTTTCCCCACGCATGCCTAAAACTTTTGCACAGTGCGGTATAACTTATCTCTCCGATATTGCTTGACAGTAAAACACAAATGAATCCAAGTTTTCACTTCTCACGCTTCAAGTTCAGCCAAATGAGAGACCAGCGATCCTCTCGAGGAGAATATATGTAAAATTATGGCAAGTATCATTTGCACGTACTTAAAAACATTAGAGTCTGAAAAGGTATTAATAAGTCACAGTTAAGAGAAAAGACGCGAGAGGGTAGGATGAAGTGTCGGGCTGCAATTTCATTTACAAATACGAGATTGAGGTGTTGAACACAATGCACAATTATTGTCTCTCAATTAGCATGAAGTGCACTTTTACATAAGTGAGATGGAAGATTTGCTCGATAACGTCTCATGTTGTTACAATGTTCTTTTGTAACAATTTCCATAAAATGAGTTGGCATGAATCGCTCCAGCGTATCTCCACCAATTTCCCGGAAATTGGTTAATTTGCATACTTGGGCGAGATTAAAATTGTAAAAGAAATTTCCATTTTGTGTACAAGGTTGAAATGTTAGCAAAATCTTGTAATTTTCTATAAATACTGCGCGACACTCAAGGGTCTGTTTTCAGGGCTCCAGGTTTAGAGTAGTTTAGCGTTATAGCCAGCCTACAGGGGTATAACAATTGTGGTGGCAGGGAGTGTGACCGTGGCCGGGCCTGGAGGGGTACGGGGCCCGCCACTAGCTGGAAATATCCAGGGCCCTGAACCAAAGCACTCAGGGAAAGCCTTGTTTCCTGAACACTATGCATATTGTTAATGGGAAGGGGACTGACTGGGCCCCTTTTCATTAAATGCCAGCCCAGGGGAGGTGTATAAAAATAAAAAAAATAATTATACTCACCTGTCATGGGCTGAGCATCCGCTCCAGGGCTTTTCCTATGGTAGATACTAAAGGACCTTTGATGATGTCAAAGGATGTGTATGAGCAAGTGTAGGAAATGGGGGGGTGCAGGCTATGTGTGAGCAAGAGGGGGAATGGGGGTGCAGGCTGTGTGTGAGCAAGAGGGGGAATGGGGGTGCAGGCTTTGTGTGAGCAAGAGGGTGATGTGGGGTGCAGGCTGTCTGTGAGCAAGAGGGGTATGTGGGGTGTAGGCTGTGTGTGGGCAAGAGGGATATATGAGGTGTAGGCTGTGTGTGTGCAAGGGGGGAATGGGGGTGCAGGCTGTGTCTGAGAAAGAGGGGTGAATGGGGGTGCAGGCTGTGTCTGAGCAAGAGGGGGGAATGGGGGTGCAGGCTGTGTCTGAGCAAGAGGGTGATATGGGGGTGCAGGCTGTGTGTGGGCAAGAGGGATATATGGGGTGTAGGTTGTGTGTGATCAAGAGGGTGATGTGGGGGTGCAAGCTGTGTGTGAGCAAGAGGGTGATATGGGGGTGCAGGCTGTGTGTGGGCAAGAGGGATATATGGGGTGTAGGTTGTGTATGCGCAAGAGGAAGGAATGGGGGTGCAAGCTGTGTGTGAGCAAGAGGGTGATGTGGGGGTGCAGGCTGTGTGTGAGCAAGAGGGGGAATGGAGTGCAGGCTGTGTGTGAGCAAGAGGGAGAATGGGGGGTTCAGGCTCTGGGGGGCACTAGTTGGAACACACAATACTGTGTGGAGACCACTGATGAGCCCGTAATACTGTGTGAAGGCCACTGGAGAGCATATAATACTGTGTAGGTGTCACTGTGGAGCATATAATACTGTGTGGAGGCCACTGGTGAGCACATAATACTGTGCGTGGGCAATTATGGAGCATATAATACTGTGAGGGGGTCACAGTGGAGCACATAATACTTTTTGGGGGCCACTGTGGAGAACATACTATACCGGTACTGTTTACATGCCAGGTGCTGCACTGCTCACCAAATTCTTGATAACTGGAGTTGTGGGTACTACAGCTGTATCCCTTTCAAGTATCTAAGATATTGCTTCAGCACCAGTAACCACCACTATCAAGAATTCTAGGAAGAGAGTAGGGGGCCTCATACTAACGCACAGGTACAGCACCAAAACTATGGCAATCACCATGTAGCCCCACACCATGTCAACGGATCTCAAAAAGTTCACCTTATGGTCTCAGGTTATGGACTGTGAGCTAATAGGTTGGTCCTTTACGCAGTATACTGATAATTATAAACACCTAGGCCCATAAAATGGAGGTTTAGTCTGGTAGCAGGAATGAGGTCAGGCTGCGGGGATGCCTCCCCCTGTGGGTGATCTGCTGTGTTACCATGACATGCCCCACCAAGAAGACTTAGGACTCGCTATACCGTGGTCACTGTGACTTACTAGAGGACTTTTACACCTTGATAAAATGTATACTAACATCCTCATGTTCATTTTTACAAATTTAGCAGAACTTCCATAAAGTTGGAACGTGCAGTCCATGTCTTTTATCTCTAAAATATTGGAATACAGTACAGCTTCTGCTGTATCCCCAGGGATAGAAGCAGGGAGATTATTTAGGCTGGACATAGGCTTTCTTTGTTGCTTCTCAGCAGATTGAAGAATCCCTAAGAAGGTATCAGTCTTATTCTATACTTATTGAAAACAGCCTTGGACAGGTGGGAGGATGGCACAGTCAAGATGGAGGCACCACAATGTTATTCGCAAACCCTAAATAAAGGGCAAATCTATTGTGACCACAATGCCAAAGCAAAAAGAGTGGATACAGTTCTGCATACTGTTACATCTCATTTTAGTTCTACGTTGCACTGCCTATACAACCCCATAAGACGGCATCTACCGGATCCACCGGTGGCAATGTGCTCTCCATCTACCGTCTGCACTGTTGCTACCACTTTAATGGCGTGCCATCCTCTTTCTCAGCTTCCCAGCAATACTTGTATCAATGCATCTTATTAGAAAAGATCAGATCATGGGGTAATGACTCTTGCGCAGAAATAGCCACCATTTGCATGACTGAAACTACATTATGAAAATCACTATCTGTGACTATCTGGGGATTTAATACTGGGAATATAGATTTCTTGGGCTGGAGCAGAAAACAGCTGATCGTGTCCAGAGACTGTCTCTCCCGCTCAGCGCCAGGCTTAGGGATGTCTTATTTCCAACAAATGCAGTTTTTTTTTTTCCACCTAAGACTTTGCTGAGGGCTGGATCATAGCGCAAGAGCTGAGCATTTCTTTTCAATAAAGGATTCTTGGAAGCAATGATAAAGTGGCAAGTGACAGTAAGAATCTCATCAGGAAGCTTTCATGAAGCATCAGCTACAAATTAACCAGGACTTTGGCAAGCCAGAACAAACAACAGCGGGAGTCCAGGAGACTGCAAGACCAGACAGTAGTTAATAACAAGAGTGAACCTAATTTCACAGTGCACACTCATTGGAACGAGCCCGAGACCAGATGAGGTAAAACAACAAGAGCAGGAAGTGTGCAGACAAGGAGCGCGAGCTGCAAAGAGGAGGCAAACGCTTTCTGCAAGGAGCCGCGCACTCACATTGACTCCTGTCTAAAAGCTACTTCACCTGATGATTATTCTCAGCCATAGCCAATGCTGCATATTTTTCTCGAAAATTATAAAAAAAATAATAGCTCGGCTCCTTAGTGCGGGAGCGCAGGGCAGGCGAGGATAATGATAATGCAATGGGTTTATATAAACTCTGGATGGAAAGTCAGCAGGTGCACGAAGCGAACCGGGGCGAGGGTGCACAAACTTTGTCAATAGAAAAAAATTCCGAAGAATGTACCAACAATATAAGTTTCATTTTCATACAATGCGTAACCTGTGGAAGGGACGTTGTCATAGCAAATGGGGATGTTGAAAATCTGGTCGGATTATAAAAAAAAATACTGCGTAAAAGTTTTAAAAGTTTTCAAAAATGGAGCAAAGTAAAAAAAAATTCTTTCAGAAATACAAGGGTTAATAGTTTATTTTGATCAATTAACAAAATAGAAATGTGAATCCCATCAATATTCGGTGTGACCTTTGCCCTTTTTCCTTCCATCAGTTCTTCTCGGTACTTGCAGACAGATTTTGGCAGAACTGGGCAGGGAGGTTGTTCCCGCCGCCATCTTGGAGAACTAAGCACAGATCTTCTGTGGATGTAGGCTTGCTCCAATCCGTCTGTCTCTTCATGTCATCCCAGACAGACTGGATGATGATGAGATCAGGGCTCTGTCTGTGTGGGCCATATCATCACTTCCAGGACTCCTCCTCCAAAGGGCAAAGGTCACACCAAATATTGCAAAGCAGGTCAATTTGGTTTGGGTGATCTGTGTCGAATGGTTAAAAAACTCTACGAGTGCACTAGAGAGAGTTTTACATGTGGTAGCCTCGTCTCTTAAACTAGATCAGATGGTAATGGGGAGAACCGGTCCCCATACCCCTTGTCCATGCACAATGTGAATGTGTGTGTGAGTATGGCCTACTGTCTCACCCACCTAGTTTGGCTTTGGGCTACTCCTAATGGTCCTGTCTAAGTGATCCCCTGGTATTCACCCTTTAACTTCTGCAGAGGAACCTGATTTTTTGCTGCCAAGAACCCCTCTAGGAGTATTCCCGCTGCAGGTAGTTTAAGAAACACTGGTGTATAGCCTTGCAGGATCAGGCAAGATGGTGGGCAAGATACAGTCAAGAGAGGGCAGAATATGTCAGGGTAAGGGGCCACACGGTGGCTCAGTGGTTAGCACTGCAGCCTTGCAGCGCTGGAGCCCTGGTGTTCAAATCCCACCAAGGACAGAAAACCATCTGCAAGGAGTTTGTATGTTCTCCCCGTGTTTGCATGGATTTCCATCCCATATTCCAAAAAAGACATACTGGTAGGGAAAAATGTACATTGTGAGCTCTACGTAGGGCTCACAATCTACATTTAAAAAAAAAAAAAAAAAAAAAAGAATATGTCAGGGTAGACGGCACAGAGTCAGTATCCAGCCAGAGGTCAGGGCAGGGGGCACAGAATTAGGTACAATGAACAGGACACCCAAAAACCTTTACAGCAGATCAGCATGCTGGAAGGCTCTTTGGTAAAGGAACAAGCTGCCTCAGAAAATTGGCTGGGCGAAGATTGCAAGATTTAGAACTCAGTAAAGGACGAGAACATCCTACAGGTGCCCACAGCTGGGGAGAATGGTGCAGTGGGCAGAGAGGTCCTGTCAGAAATCCCATCCAAAATCCTAACGAAAGACATCATAGCACCCCCCTAACAAACATGCACGGGTTTTTAATATGGACTTGACCTTCCTGTGGATGTTCAGAGTCAACAAGAGATGGGGGCACAATTTTCCGTATGTGGCTGCCTCTTTGCTTCTCATTGGCTTGGATGATGGTATTGGACAACATTAGTATGGACAGTGTTTTGTTGCAACTTCAGTTTCTGATGTGCATGGTAGTGCCTCAAATCTCTCAGTATGGCAAATGCCTTGCCATGACTATAGGGGTCCCAGTAGTCACATCTGCAACCAGGCCCAGAGGTCAAGGGGTAAAACATTAGGGCTGCATAAACATCTTTGATCTTTTTTGGCTGCAGTATGTCTATACATTAATTCCCCCTGCCCTCCGGTGCACTGGAGTGAAAAGGTTCATGATACATAGCCTTCCACTGTCAGAAATGAGAAAATGAATCTTTTCATGGCAAAAAAAAAAAAAATAGGGGTAGGTCAATAGCAGAAATTTTATGGGGGAGACTGTGGTGCAAAAGAGGGGCATGATTACTATGTGGGGGGCACCAAGCTTGTGTGCACAGACATGTTGTGAACAAGTCTTCATGGTGGTCTGGACCCAGATAGAGGAAAGGGACCTGGAAATACTACTAACATGTCTACATGAGACACGGCTGATGGTTTTGCACTAAAGGTGGCCCGGGTTGAGCTTTTGCAGGGTCCCCTGGGCGGATGTCCGAGGAAAGAAGGGTAAAGACGTGTGTATGGAGTGGTCGGTGGGAAGAAGTCCATGGTCGCCCGAATTCCCCTTAGGCTTTAATCATCACCATGAACAGATACATCAATTAGTACAAATAAAGAAAATTCGGCTCATTCCTTCTGAGATACGCGAGCGAAGCTTTTAGTATAAGATTTATGTAAAACTGCTTCGCATCTGTCATCAGTTCTGGTGATTAATCTCTGGCGGCCATATTATGACCATTCTTATCTCTGTACGATCTGTTTAATTGTTGGAGGGGTTTGCGACCCTCACATGACTGTGATTTATTAGCGCATAGCCGACTTGACAAATATATAAGAATTGTTTCCAAATGATTTCATTATCAAGGGGACGCATGAATCATGGAGATTGTCCAGAAACTGGATTCATTCCTTACATAGACTTGGAAGACTTTCTGAAGGAAAATTGTAAATTTTACACTGGGTAACAATGGCTGTTCATTCCTGAGCATTGCTTGGTGGGCCCCCGTGCACATGACCCTTTGTTTCCCATAGTAATAGATAGTATACAGATTGTGGACCCCTTCATTTCTATGGCCTCATACACATCCGTATAGATCATTGTCCAGCTAGAAGTCTTTGTCTTTCAAATATTGGGCACAATTGGGGGATTTATTGAGATGTCTTGATAACCCCACATCCCTACAGATCCCTACGTCATCCTAAATCAGACACAACCTTGGGTGGGGCCATGCACCAGCTATAGCAGGCGTAGATTTTAGACATCGTTTACACCCTGACACTTGTAATCTGGCCACACACCTTTATGGTATGAAAATAAGGTGCGCTAGTAATGGGGACACGCCCTGGGGGGTACGGGCTGTGGTGAGAGTCCCCCCTACTAATGGTAGTTCGTGGGGCTCATCAACTACAGAGATGACATCATGATATGCGACGTGACCACTTCATCTCATCTCTGTAGGCCAGAGGAGCATGGGGAGCAGCGCAGGAGCCCAGGACAGGTAAGTAACACTGTTTGATTACCTCCACACGGCTTCTGCTAATTATAGTCTGGGGGGGGGGGGGATCCAAAGAGACCCTCAGGGTATAATTGTAGTTTGTGTTTGACAAAACCCCCAAAAACCTGATATTTTAATAAAATCCCTATGTATGTTGGATTTCAGACATTATATTGCATGGAGGGGCCACTATGACACATAGTACTATGTGGGGGCTACTACTGGACATTATACTGTGCGGAGGGGCCGTTATAGGACATTATACTGTGTGGAGGGGCCACTAAGGAACATTATACTGTATGCAGGGGCCAATATGGGACATTATACCATGTTTAGGGGCCACTATGGGACATTAGACTATGTGGGGGCCATTATGGGATATTTTACTGTACGGAGGGGCCACTATTGGACATTATACCTTAGTGACATTATACCTTATAATTTGGCCACTATGGGACATTATACTGTATAAAGAGGCCACTATGGGACATTACACTATATAGGGGGCCACTACTGGATATTATACTATATGGGGGCCACCATGGCACTGTAGGGGTTCTTATTTTACATGTGGAGGCCATTATATTACATGGGGGACACTGAAGTGTGAGAACCATTATACTATAGGTGGGAGCAATGGCGGTGCCATTATACTGAGTGTGGGGGCACTGAGGGGGCCATTCTACAAGATGTGGGGGCACGGATAGCCTTTACATAATTGTTAATGAAAATTCAAAAAAAAAAAAAGCCTGATTCATTAACATTTAGAAGTGATCACCACTTTGGGGGTCATCAGCTGAGATATTTTCTTACAAGGGGGGCTTCACTTGAAGAGGTTGAATAGAACTAAGGATTTATCCAGAATCCCCGCAGCAGCCAAATGTACAGAATTCATGAACGTGTCCTCTCCTCAATGGTCTTATTTTTTCCTTTTTTTCCTTGTTTTTCTTTCTATAATCTAATAAGCAAACCTGTAACCTGATAGTGAACCAGGGGAGGGGGCTGGAAAGTGAACCAGAGGAGCCTAAAGTAAGAGGCAATGGGAGAAGAAGGTGACCAGGACAATCCGAAAACATACAGTAAGGAAATATGAAGAATGATCAGGAGACGTTCATGAACATCGAAAAGGTGAACGTGGTCATGGCTGAATAATCTTACTAATGTCCACCACGTATTAATAAGACATAACGGGGGGGATTAGGTACATCATGTGTTACAGCCCCGGCCTTAAAGGGAATTTGGCACCCGATATAGGCCTCTCTGCTAAACCAATTTTTTATAGGAATCTTTGATGATTTTATTTTTAATTTTCCATGTCATTATTTAATTTTAAACAAAGCACTAAATCCTGCAATTTTTATCCTGACCACTAAACCTAATAATACTGATACTATTCTGTAGGGGTTTTTTGGCAGCCGTCACCTCATCTACATCACACACAGGATTACAATAGAACGACAGGTGTTCCAATCTATAGATATTTTATATATGGAAACACTTACATTCAGATCCCAACTCATAGGATAATCTGATTTCTAGTAGCAGATCCTTGACAACGCACGTTTCGCTCTTCGCCATCAATAGAGCTGTATCTCCTTGACAGCAGCGTGTTTGTCTATTTACTGTTCATTTGCTCGGTCTAATGACTATTGTATACTGCTTTTGTCGCCACGTTTGCCTTTTATATGATATTGTAGATTGTTTCTGAGGATATTCCTGTTTATATGGAAGCTAATAAACTAGATCTGAAAAGAAAAAGAGGAATAACACAACAAAAACGGACCCACTTTTGGATTCTACTTAGTGGGGGCTCTCAGAGACCGTTTGCCAAAAGTTGACAAGTATGTGTGTGGCGACTATGCCGCCATATTGATTGGTGAGAGATCTTTTTTTATGTAGATTGTGTGCCCCATATAGGGATCACAATGTAATTTTTTTTCCTATCAGTATGTCTTTGTAGAATGGGAGGAAATCCACGCAAACAAGCGGAGAACATACAAACTCCATGCAGATGTTGTCCCTGGTGGGACTTGAACCCAGGACTCCAGCACTGCAAGGATGACTGTTGGCGCCCACGTATGGGACCACGTAATTCACGATAATGTGTTTGGGCCCATAGAAATGAATGGGGTCAGTCTACTATCCGGGAAAAACCCGAATACACTGACCACTCATACGTCGTCTGGAAGGGGGCTAAGAACTGTATAGCAAGCAAAGGTGTACCTGTGGGGGGCGCAGAGGGTAAATTGGGAGTGAGGGGACTCAAAGGTGCCTTTGCCCCAAATAAGGAGACCACTACCAGTAGTTGGGGCCCTATTACGTATTTAGTACTGGTTCCCAGTATGATTGTACAGATACCGGCGCTGCGCTCCAATTAACACTACAATACGTTCCTCTATCTGCAGCTATTTCTCAGATTCGAGCATTAAATCTCTTATTATAATATCACGTTACAGCCGAGATCTCAGAGAATCAATGACATCAGAGCCAGAGAAAGAGAGAAAATGTTTGAAGAAGACTTCATTATGACAGGCAGTCAATGCAAATCCTATCCGACTTAACCCTGACAGTAACAACGTTGCAATAAATACGGGACCCATCGTCGTTCCATTCATTCCTATAATCCTGGCATCCCCCCCCCCTACCGCGATCCGCCGCACGTCACGGGGGAAAATTTTTGCTTTTTTAACGTTCTGCGTCTTTGTCTCTTCTAATTACAAGACGCTGATTAGAAGACCCAAGAGGACGGGAAGACTCCGTTCCCGTTGTCTGCGGAACATGATCGACAATCTACAGCGAAACATTGACTCCATTTCCACCAGCAATTACAGATCATTACAGCTAATAACCTTCCACATTCCGCAGATTTGCAAAAAAATACATGTCATGATTCCTTGCAGAAATGGGAACATACTGGGGAATCAATAGTGAGTCCTGTTACCAGGCAGATCCATTTAGAAGAGGTAGACAGAGAGACGACAGGGCTGAGAGGAACGGGTTGTTAAATAAATAAAAACAAGAATTTGTGGAAGTCGAAGAGAGAGAGAGAGAGAGAGAAAGCTCGAGCGAGCGGGAGAGAGTGAGCGAGCGAGAGCTGCCTGGCACATATTGGGTGAAGGGAGTAATGTGGCTCGAAAGCTCAGTTCAGCATCTCTTCATGTCACTTGTAAGATACGGTGTGATATGTTCACAGTTTCATAGTTTCAGTGAGGGGAAAGAGCTCTCCTGGCAATTGGCTGTCACAGGTGCAACTGACAAGAGTTTGTTCTTCTGAATACTGAATTCTTAAGTCTTCCACAGACTGGAATAGATTGTATATTACAAAATAATCAAGCAAAGCTGCAATTTCCACTCTTCCGAAAGTATAAGAGACTCCGACTCCGGCACAGGCGCAAGTCTCCTGGAGTTACACGAAAATTTGCTGTCTGTTTTTTACTCACTTTGCATAAAATTTTGGAATTGTCTTAAAATTAAAACAAAATCTCGCCCACGAGTTATGTTTGGTATGACAGCTCAGTTCCATTCACGTTGATTAACCACTTAAAGGGCCACTTTTTACGCTGAGGCCCCATGTTGCAGATTTTGTTGCTTTTTTTTAAGCCAAATTCTAGATTGGCTTGAAAAGGAATGGGAAATGTATAGGAAATATTTATATTGTTTCCCTTCCAAAATTTGCAACAAAAAAGCAACTTTTTGGCAACGTGGGGCTCTAGTCTTGGGGGGTCTTTTAGGCTTTGAGGGTTATAAAAAAAATTTGTAAGGATTATTCAAATCTGAAACACACATTGGGGAATATTTACCAATAGAAGTCCGACAGTTTTCTATCTACAATTGTGACAAAATTTACGACACTTTCGAAAAACGTGCCCAAGAATGGACGAGGTTATGAAGTGTCTCACTTTACGACATGGTTGTGAGACAGAAAAGAACGAATATGGAGAAGATTTTCTGTAATGTAAACGAAGATTAAAATGGTGTCATGAATTTGCGGCAATTTTGTAAGCGAGAGATGATTTGCGTCTGCTTATTTTACGCCAAAAATCGTTTTTGTATTTGTACCTTACAGCCTGAGTATTAAGCTTTTTGTTTCTCCAAGTACAGGCCATGCTCACCGTCGTGTGAACGTAGGCTCAGACTGACGCACAATGTGGAAGGTTGTGGATTTTTTTGGTGCAAATTTCGTTGCGTTTTTTTTTTAGCCCGAGCCAAGAGTGGTTTCAAAAGGAATAAGAAATATATAGGGAGCTGTTATACTTCTACTTTCTGCGCAATCCACTTCTGGCTTTGGCTTAAAAAAATCTGCAACAAAATATGTCACTTTTCTGCAACGTATGGTACGTATCAGTCTTAAGCTATGTGGCACTGCGCGCAAGTATCCGATCAGGGGTGCAGACAGATCAGGGTCGCTCGATTAAAAATCACATTAAAATGAGTTACACGACTTCACTGTGGCGCGACACAGAATCCAATTTTGTTTCGATTTTTGAGTTTGAGATTGTATAAAGACTGCAATTGTAGTCAAGTGCAATTCGTTGTCCCATTGTTATCTATGGGAGTGATGTTAAATGGGAACACATGACTTAAAGATCGAGATTTTGAGCTACTGTCGCGCTGCAGTCGGGGCATATCACCATAGAAATTAAATTGCTTTTTTGTCACAACAAATATTTTACGTGGTGGCCATATCTGGATTAGACAGTGCCCTCCAATCTTGGCTTTCCAGTGAAACAACTCCCGATCTTCAGGTTTTAGGACATGGTCGGAGCTGTAGTGTAGTTTTCCACCATTTTATCAGACATAGACCAAGCATGATGGATTTTTTTGTTCTCTTGGATGTGTGAAGGAAATGAGGTTGTCTCAGTGTAATCCGTTGTGCCTTAATACCAAGAAGTAAATCTCCAGGGACTTCCTCTATATTATACCACTCTACTGGTGATCATGGGTTGGATATTGTAGGGATATTGGACAACTCTTGACATATCATTTTAAGTTCCATAGAATATTGTAGGATTTTGTAGTATTGACGGCATAAGTGGTGATATTATCCTGATATTACTGAAAACGTAAAAAGATATTGCTTATATAAAACTGGTATATTCGCGGCTGTGCCGGTAATGTCTCGGAGTGATGTTTGCTCTGTGCCTCTTGGCCGATATAAATTCTCGCCGCCCTGTGTACTACGTATGTGCTTCCACGATAATGTTCTTAGATTTCTTCCTAAATTTCTAGCGACTTTATAATAAATCTTACGGGGCATATCAATAATGGAGTCAAGGTTGTCCAGTTACGTTGAAATGTGATTGTCAGCGAGAGAGCGTTCCGCCATTGATTTAATGCTTACATGAAGGGCACATTGATTTTGTATTACCTAATGATTATGGTGTGACAGACCTCAAGTCAATCACTCCAAGTACTTTATTTGTCACCTAGGATTCTGCTGTCCTCAATGTTTTCATCTTTACCGACAAATGAAGACCTGTGATGAAGGATGAACTGCCATCTCCGAGACAGAACACATCTCGATTGTCCTTCAACTACAGGGGGTGTCCACTAGAGACCCTCATGGCCAAAATCTGTCATATCTGATAGCCCTAGTGATACAGTAATCTTCTGAATTGGGATATGGGTTGACTTACACAGTCACCTTTGGAGAATACAGAACTGTAACCAATATGAGGCATGAGGATGCCCAAAGCTGTGACCATAAATGATCCATCACTCTCCCTTAAAGTCATTAGGCACATGAAGTCATAACAGTCCAACAGCCAAGACTTCCACCGATCTTCACAATGGGAATGCCCATAGAGTTGGTCGTGGTCATGCATACATAGTCGACTGTAATGGGTTATACAGAACTTTAGCTGTCCACAGAGTTGGTCATGCGTGCAAGATCGCAATATATTAAAGTTTTGGAACAAATGGAACTTTAGCCATCAAACCACTTGTATCTCCTCAATAAAAGATGGCCAAAGGGGTGGCCATACATACACCATCACTCTCCATTAATGTAAAAAGGCAAATGGTATCATAGATGTCAACCACCATGACCTCCACCAATCTAGAGAACGGGGATGTCCATAAAGACATGCATGCACAATTACTCTCCATTAATGTAATAGAACACATGGTACCATAGTGGTCCAAGTAAGACCTCCAGAAATCCTGACAATAGAAATGCCCATAGAGTTGACCATGAACGTACAATCACTCTTCAATGAAGTAATATTTATGAACTTTAGCTCATTTTTATAGTCCCATCAACCCTGACAATTACTTGGATGACCATGTAAATGACTCAGTTTTCACAATTTGACTCTGTTCCCTTTTTACATGGATAGTGTCAACATTTGCAAGCAATTGGTCTTGAGCAGCATACTATCTTCTTAAGGTCACGCTCATATCTGTATCCTGTAATCCATTCTGCTAGTCTGTGATAGGATCAGAAGAATGGGTTAAACAGTAAAACTGGTCTGTCTAAAGACGGACAACAATGGATCCTAAGAGACCCCAATGACTATAATGGCATCAAGGGGTATTCGTTGTTTTCTCTCTGACATGGGTGGACTTTTGCGGGACTCTTTCATCCAGACAGACTCTGTGTCCAATGGATTTGGCACTTGGTGCCTGAGGTGGCCCAAAGGGCACATGATAGATGGAGTTACCAATTTCATATTGCGGCCAATGGACTACAAGTTGTGATTCAGACTATAGAGACTGTGTCACAAAGGTCCTAGTGCCTAATGGAGCCCAAGATCCTTTGTACCATATGGGAAGACACCAGTATTAGTAAATGGGGGCCCTGATACATGGTCCACATTGGGGCCCAGAAGCTGTAAGATACTCCTTTTACTGTATTGCTACCTTTGTACACACAAGGCACATACATCTTTTGTATTATACATGAATACACACCATCTCCTCACATTATACGCCGGCTATAATGCTCGGAGTCTCTTATGTATGGACAACCACAGAGCATTCACTTTCTAGGCAGGATATAATTCTATGTGTTCTTCTTTTGTGCATTTTCTATTCTATACTGTATTTGATCTTTATTCTAAATGTATTATTCATTTTTCATGGATACCATTCACTTGACTTATAGAAAAATATGAATTAAAGTCAAATGAGTTGAGTTATAAAGAAATCACAAAGTACTTTTCTGTCAAAGCCAAGACGTGACGGCTGACTTATTGGGGGCTTTGTCATGTTTATATTCATTTTTTGCTTTTTTGTCATATAGAATAGGATTAGGTGAATATATTATATGATGAGTTGGGTGCGATGTATGTGGTGGTTATATCGCAATATAATTAACCATAGTATTGTATGCAATGCCTGATCAACATCACTGAGTGACTATATAATGCCGCCACATTGTGAACTGATGTACAAGGTGCCAACTGGCAGAGGGGCATCCGTAACCAGTATATACTGCCAGGGTACGCTGCTTGATCTAAGAACTGACAACAGGATAAATGTCCGGCTTTGGATTAGGATTAGTGCACTACAGATGTAGTATCCTTGATGTTATCACATAATGGACACCTTCATCCATACAACATTTAGATTTTTTTCTCTCTATGACATTCACCATACAGAATAAATATTTCATAGGTTTGAGGAAGACATAGACAGTGAGTCCTAAACTTGAGTCCTAAGCCGATATCCCTACCTAATTGCCACAACTGTCCTAATGACAGGGACAACTGGGCGACAGTCCCTTCTCAGAATAAGTGTCACACAGAACGTGGACAAGACAACATAATACAGAAGAGTAGTCAGCAAGCCAAGGGTCAAAGCCAGAGAGACAAAGCAGTACCAAATCACAATCCAAAAGAGTAGTCACAAGAAAAGCCAAAGGTTAGAAGTAAATAAGTTCAATACACTAAAAGTAAGGAGAAAGTTTAGCGAGGACAAAGTCATAATAGCCAACCAACCTGTGTGGGCTGATGACCTGTTTATAGGAAGTCCAGAACCTGCCCCAGACTTGATTGGCAGACAGCTTGTCAATCACACATGTAAGGCTAAGTTTATCTATTAGAGGAGCGGAGGGAAACAAAGGTGCAGCAGATGGGCATGACAGAAATTCAATCACAGAGAAGAGGTAATAGAGCAGCGTGCAGAGAGAGCAACAAGAACCCTAAGCAAGGAATCAAAATGAACACGTCTCCTGTGCAAGCTGAGAGTGGTGCAGAGACGTTACAAATATATTGTAGAATCCATTGACTTCTATTCCAGGCTGCCATAGATGCAATTCGCTTATCAAGTCTCCCCCTAAATCTGGCCTAATCTGGTACTAACAAAGTTAACCTGTTTTAATCTTGCTCCATAAGCCAATGTTAGACCCCAATCCCTATTTTTCCCAATTGGTAAACCAAGATAAGTATTTACTTGATAAGTATTGGTTCATTTTTTAATGGTGTTCCTCCCCACCCCTCTTGGGTAAGTTTTGTTATTGACCAATCGCAGACAAGTCTGCTTGACATCTCCCCGTGAACGTTACCAGCTAAGACAACTGATAGCACAAGGCAACGTTCCTTAACTTTGCCTCTTTACATCCTTAAGTCTCCTTTTAACTCTTAATGACTCCTATAGCCTTTGAGAGTCCCACGGTTGACCCCATAGGTTACTATCATATACAATCTACTTGATATTCATCCACTTTAAGTTTCTCCGGCGTATTGCGAGGGTACACCAGGTGAACGGAGAAAGTGAGTGAACATAATAATCCTCTCGGCCTCAGCCCAATTCATCTTCTTCCATTCTCCGGCAAGAAATCTATACCTTCCTGACATTTACACTGTATCACTGAAGCTGCAGCCACCATTTTGAAACGTACGCTGAATGGAAAGGTTCCGTTTTGAAACATTGGGTTCAGGGTTAAGAAATATCTCAGAAATGTGACAACGATTTACTGGAAATAACGCGTCTTTAACAAAAGGAGAAGATTGATGTAACACGAGGAACAGAAGAATTGAGAGCTGCTCTTAGAGATTTCATTCCATTTACCGAAGACCATGAAGAGGAAGGAAAACACGCAACGATAGAACAAACATTTGTCAAGACCAAATTGCCATGATGAATGTACGGGGCTGCGACCCTGATAAATATGCCTCTTTGTCTAGGTAATCGGCAGGAGGACGTTCTGTGAGGTCTGTCAGCATGGCTCTAGTACTTAGAACATACAAGATAACAAAGAGCTGATAAGGAGATAAACTCAACTTCCTTCGGAGAAAAAAAAAACATAAATAAAAAAATAAAACGGTTTTTAATGGAATAGAAATTGCAATATCTTTTATCGCAAGGATCTTAAGGACGTTTTCCTTGCAGAATGCTCAATGGGGTTAGAAAAACATTACTTTCGATAATAGCGCCACCCCTGGACCACAGCTTGTGTGTGGTATTGACTTTGTGCTGCAATGTGGGCTGTTTTGGGAGGAAAGCAGCTACGTTTTTCTAATATAAGTCATACATCCGCTTTAAGGCTGGGGACTCTCATGGTATGAATGCATCAGGTTAGTATCGTTGCGATGTAGGATAGCAGTGTAATGGAGGCCTAATAAAACCCTGACCATATTGCATGTCCGTTCATGCTGCATGTATGGCTATGGTCACACTAGCGTTTTGAGACCACTTGGGAAATCAATCCAACATTCTACTTAAAATATGCAGACAGAAAATCCCTTTAAGCAGGACTTTTCTCTCTGACAATTTTGGGCGGAAACCCAGTGGACCCCATTATATTTTATGAGTTCTGCGGGTTCCCGCAGCTTTCCACTTTTTAAGCGACTAGGGTTTCCATTTTTTGCAGACCCAAAGAACGGGAACTTGAACGCTAGCGTGAACTTAGTGTTAGGGTGCATTCACACGGAGTAACGTGCCGCGTGACCTGGCACGTATACGCGTGTGAGATTTTGAGTGCCGTATACGCTCCCATTGATTGATGGATCGTATACACCGCGTTATTTTGCGGCCGCAAAATCACGGCCACAAAATAACGTGGCATATACGAGACTAACTCCCATTGAAATCAATGGGAGCGTATACGGCGCTCAAGATCTCACACAGCGTATAGGTGCCAGGTCATGCGGCACGTTACTCCGTGTGAATGCACCTTTAGGGCTCGTTCACACAAGTTCTGTATGTGAGTGGCTTATTTCCAGTAAGAATGGTAATGGGCATGTTGAGATATTTTTTACCACTTTTTTCACACTTTACATTTCATTAGCTTAAAAAAAAATATACATCCTGCAACTTTCACTCTGGCCACTAAGCCTAATAGACTGATATTTTTGCCAGTTTGTCAAATCTTTAGGGTTTTTCTCTGTAGAAACCACCTCATTTACAGTACACCACACTCAGTATTGCAATAGAAGATAACAACTCTATAGATAATACCGCATTGTGCCCATCATTGCGTCCATTATAGATAATAGATGATGTCACAGCTTGTCTACTTTCCCTTCCTACACATGTCTAAAAAACTCTCCCATGACTATATGTTGTTAACAGAGCGAACCAGAAACATAGGCAATATGGCCACCCCATAATCATGAACAGAACATAGAATTTATTAAAAAAATAATAAAAAATTACAAGTAGAAAATAAAGACAGATTAGAATTTTTTTTATAATGTACTGATTTCTGGTTTTAATAAAAAAAACAAAAAACATTCCCTTTAATACCTATCACAAGGGCATAATCCAGAAACTTGCGCCACATACTGTAAAAAAAAATAAAAAAAACAAGTACAATATTTGGATCCTTTGTTTTCTAAAAAAAAAAAAATTAAAATAATCTAAATAAAATAAAAATACATAAAAAAAACTTTGACGTAGGCGTAAATTGTAAGAATGTAAAATTAGCATTCTGAATAGAAAGAAAAATTATCATTCCGTATTTCCATAATTTTTTTTTCTTCGAGATATTTTTACCCCATTTGATTATTATGTGGTTTGTTGTCGTATTTTTTTTTACCTTTACCTGGGAGATAATTTCCCAAATGTAATTAATAATCCAACAGTGATTTATGAGCCGTTAATCTCCCGGCTTTGAATAGCCCCGCACCCTTTTTTGGTGGCCTGTAGTCTAATTATTATCAGGCTCGAGGTAAGTGTAAAGTAAACCAACAAGGAGTTATGAATGAGGCAGTGTTCCATCCTAATCGTATTTCCCAGGTCTTTGGGCAGGTATATATATATATATATATATATATATATATATATATATATTTATATATATATATATATATACTGTAATAAGCGACTTATTTATCTTCATTAGTATTTGTTTTTACAGGTAGGTTTTTGCTGAATTAAAAAAAAGTTGTAGGTTTTAGAAACTTTTTCTAGGATTTCTTTCGGAGTGCATGATGACTCGTGATGTTTTAAACTCGTGAATTTTTGGCGCTGAAAATTCAAAAATAATCTTTAAAAAATCAAAAAATTATTGGGGGCACATTCCAAAAAAGCCGAAATGAAGACCGATCACAAACAGACTTGTTAGACTTCTCACCTGTATCCTCTTCTTCAAAAAGTGTAACTGGTCACCAGTCCCTACAAACGTGAAGAACAAGATTTAGGGTAAGTTCAGATGGGGTTTTTTGGAACAGAACCTGAGGCGGAGGTCACTTCAGGTTCCGGTCCAAAAACGGGCAGCCGCGACTGAATGCTGGTGAACTGCATTGGCATCCAGTCGTGCGCTCCACTCCGGATTAGGCCCAATGAATGGGCCTAGTCAGGAGGAGGGAGTGTCTTCAGGCCGAATCACGAAGCGAAACGGCCTGAAGAATCAGCATCTCACTTCTTTTTCTCGGAGCCGGAACAAGCCGCCTCCTGGAAAAAACATCTGACCAACTCCCTTTGATTTGTAGGACTTTTCTCTCTACCAATTTTGGGCAGAAACCATGTTTTTTGGGTTCCCAAGGAAGACACAAAAAACGGAAACGCTAATGCAAGGGTTCAGATTCACTCACTAGCAAACAAATCAAGTCATGCATATTATATATCTGTATTTCCCCCAGGGCCATTGATATACAGAGCCATATTAGCCATATTGGTAGACTTCACAAATCTGGAGTTTCACGATTGGCGCCCCCTTGTCATAGGGAGTCATTATTTCATAGTCATGACACCATGGGAAAAATATGCAAATCTGTCTTCCATGATGTAATTAGGAAGTCAGGTGCCTCAGTGTTGCAAACCAATAGAGGGCACTGACTGGAATGTGCAAGCCTCTCTTCCCTGATGTAATTAGGAAAACAGAATCTCAGTGATATAGCCCAATAAAGGCTGCTCCCTTTAGCATCATGCTCGACCTTCCAAGAGGCCTTTGTTTTGCAATGATGCTGGGATTATTACCAGGTATAGTCTCTCAACCGAGGACGGCCGTTTCAATGTTATTGCCTCTCGTCAGCCCAGTGTAGAGAAGACTAACCTGGTAGAGGTGGGAGGCTTAGACAGGGTTAAGGGGATAGCGTCACTCCTTAGGAAGAGACCACCATTTAGGTGTGTGGAGACTTATTAAGCCTTTAGCACTGCACTTTGCAAGGGACCATGGGAAGAATATACAAATCTGTCTTCCATGATGTAATTAGGAAGTCAGGTGCCTCAGTGTTGCAAACCAATAGAGGGCTCTCTATTGGTTTGCAACACTGAGGCACCTGACTTCCTAATTACAGCATGGAAGACAGATTTGCACAGATTTGCTTATTGAAAACAGAATTGCTTCTCAAAATTTCTTTCCAATTTTGCAATACATAATATAAAAATGAAATGGTGCCAGTGTGGAAACTATTTGGGTCTTTTCAATATCTCTCGTTGATGATCTTCTTCTCCTAGTCAATCAGTTCTGATGTTCTTCCACTCTCACACTTATAGATTCATAGACACATACAGATAGAAACTGTAGCTGTATCCCCCTAGAAACAGCCGCTCCGTCCCCCTCCAACCTTCTTCTCTGTCTTCCATTCACTTTACTATACCAGACTAATGTCTTTTTATGGAGTGTGAAGTTTCAGAACATTTAGAAATGGACGACATGCAGGGAAAGGAGAAGGCTGTAGCGTACAGACCACTGGCAAGTGAATAAGGTCACAATTTTGCCCAACAACCCATATTATAAAAATCCTTGTCTATACACCAAGTATTAATTTATGCCAAAAATATTCATGTATAAAACTTCTTATCCATTCATTTTTTTAGTGTTTGTTCCAGAACCAACTCAGGATTAATGATGGAAAGACTAAGTAGGTGGTGGTGGACTTTAGTAAACGGAGAGGTGCTCCGACCCCAGTGGAGATCCAAGGAACATGTATTGAGATAGTCAGGACCTATAAGTATCTGGGTGCGCTCCTCAGTAATAAACTAGACTGGGCTGATCACCTGGAGGCGCTGCACAGAAAGGGCCACAGCAGACTCTACCTGCTCAGGAGGCTGAGGGCCTTCGGAGTCCAGGGGCCACTTCTTAGGGCCTTTTTCAACTCTGTGGTTGCTTCAGCCATCTTTTTCGGTGTGGCCTGCTGGGGGAGCAGTATATCAACCAGGGACAGAAATAGACTTGACAGGCTGATCAGGAGGGCCAGCTCTGTCCTGGGGAGCCCCCTGGACCCAGTACAGGTGGTGGGTGACAGAAGGACACTGTCCGTGGTGACCTCCATGCGGAAGAATAAATCCCACCCCATGTATGGGACCCTGATGGGACTTGGCAGCACTGTAAGTGACCGTCTGCTTCACCCCAAGTGTGAGAAGGAGCTATCGCAAGTTCTTCCTTCCAACCGCGACCAGGCTGTATAATCTACATCAGACCAAGCGAAGACACTCCGCACAGAAAACTAATGATTATGACTGTGAAGTCTTCCTTCTTCCTTCTTCTGTTCCTTAGCTGCTATGGACTCCTAGTATATCTTCTCTTCTCAGTATATGTGTGTCTACGTCTGTAATATATTACTGTGTATTATCCTGTATCTGTATTACTATGCTGCTGTTACATACTGAAATATCCCACTGTGGGACTATTAAAGGAGTATCTTATCTTATCTGTGTAGTATTATGGAAGCAAGTGCAAATATTGTATCAGAACTTTTGTAGGTCTTGGGCCTATTCTTGAGTAAGGCAATGAGTCTTTGAGGGGTAGATACTGCACAGTTGCTTTTTAAGAGGAACGTAGATCTCTACCAATCCAGCGCCCCATTTGTAGGGTCACGTGTTTCTAGTATCGCAACCCATAACACTCACTTTCCCGAAAGAACATAAAAAGTGACAACCACTTATTGGTTGAGAGTCCTTGTCCCTTCTCCTCGAGGTCTATCAGAGGGTGCCGATAGGCACAGCAGGTTATGGTTCTGTCATTTTTGTTACATTTTTTTTAGAAATTCCATTAAAAAAAATGTATCAACCTAATTTTTCAATTCCATTTACAATGTAACGCTGTAATATTTTTTGTACAATTAAAGTTGATATGACTACAGTCTGGAAATGTTCTTAAAGACCTTGTCTAGCTCAAACCTTCTCCTCAGTGCCGGCAGAAACCCCCAAGTGTATAAACAATTAATATTAATGAGAACTCAAAAGATTATTTGAGAATCCAAACAATTAAGCTTGACTTTTGTTGCAATCCCAAAGTAAATGAGAAGGATTGTAGAGCCGCGTTCCAGGACTCGTAGACATTTTGGATTACTGGAAGGGAACAGAAAGTAAATTTCAAATCCTTTACATCTGACAAGCAATGCACAAGAATATTCCCAACCTAGCGACAAGCCGGTTATTGGGTGGACTGACACTGGCGTTTATTGTGGGACTGGGACTTTACACTTGAACGAACAAAGTGAATTTATCAGGAAACGGAGATCGCAAAAAGCAGCTGTGGGACTTGACAAGAGATGAAAGCGGAGAGGATGTGTGCAAAGTGAAAGAGTCTGAGGCTGAGCACTGACATAGGAGTAAATGGATTTAAACTTATAGGACGAGAATATTGGGAAGGGGATTTTTCCATTCTGTACAGAAAAGTGTATAAATTCCATGCAAATAGTAATTTATTTTAAAAAAATAGATAGATAGATAGATAGATAGATAGATAGGAGATAGATAGATAGATAGATAGATAGATAGATAGATAGATAGATAGATAATCCAGGACCAAGAGAGCTATGTGTATATGAACCTATCTCCATGAGGCCACTTCCTCGAGGCATATGGACTCTCACAATTTTATCAAATATTGAGCTAAGAACCTTAAAGAACCATTGATATCAATTTTTTTCTCACTAACATGTCGGAATAGCCTTAAGAAAGACTATTTGTCTCCTACCTTTAGAGGTCTTCTCCGCGCCGCCGTTCCGTAGAAATCCCATTTTTTGTCGGTATGCAAATGAGTTCTCTCGCGGCACTGGAGGCGGGCCCCTGCACTCAAACAGCACTGGGGCCGTCCCCAATGCTGCCAGAGAACTCTTCAGCGTTGCCTCCATCTTCTTCAGGAATGTGGTCTTTTAGAATAAAATACTGACACAGTATTGTAAGCGGCCATTTTCTTGTGGCCAGTGGGCATGCGCAGTCGGCTTTGCCCTAGGCCCGAGGCCGAGCAGTTTGAAGCCAACCCCCAGAAGAAGACGCGTGAAGACCCCATTCCTGAAGAAGATGGAGGCGGCGCTGGAGAGTTCTCTCGCAGTGCTGTTTCATGTCCTATCTCCATGAGGCCACCTCCTCGAGGCATATGGACTCTCACAATTTTAATAAATATTGAGCTAAGAACCTTAAATTTATATAAATAAAATTGGTAGATGGATGGATGGATAGATAGATAGATAGATAGATAGATAGATAGATAGATAGATAGATAGATAGATAGATAGATAGATAGATAGATAGATAATCCAGGCCCAAGCGAGCTATGTCTATATAGTGTAAGTTAATGTCTCAATGAGATCACCTCCTCGGGGCTTTCACAATTTTATCAAATATTGAACTAAGAACCTTAAATTTATATAGAGAGATGGAGCCATAGATAGCTAGATAGATAGATAGATAGATAGATTTACATAGATGACTATAACAGTAAAGCAGTTTAAGCCTTATGTACTGTTTGCCTATCCCTTATCTCACATGCCTCTTGTGTTACATTGACTCCTATGAAGGGTTCCATTCCAGGCCATCTTCAGACTTGGATATGCTACCTCCCACTTTGCACCAACCCTAGTAGGGCTTATATCTTTGGAATGGCTGAACTGTTTTGGATAGACAAAACACCAGAATGCTCAGGGTAACAGCGCCGATCAGATGACGTAAGTCACATGGCTTTTCAGACCTGGTGACAATTCCCCTTTAAGCAGAACTTTGAGGACCCAGAGTTTGTTCCAGGTAGCAGTGAATATCCTTCCTAGAACATTACAGTACAATGCGTGTCCCCGATTATGTTTCTAATGGTTCTTGTAAATCAAGTGACTTTGTGAGGTTACCCAATAGTGGGCGCATAACATTTGAGGAAGATAAAGGTAATGTATGTAGATGTACAGTATAGCTAAACATATACCATATTAATGTATGTAAATGAAAGGTTACCAGGGTAACACATTCCGATTTTAGTATAGCTTCTACACGACACAATAGGGATTGTAAATACATGCAAATTACTCTGTACTTAGCGCTTTCCTCTCCAATGTCCTCCATACGGGAAGTGCTTCAGTCATTGCAATTCTTCACTTACACTGCAGATGGAATGATTTTCTGCTACAATCTGCAACGTATTCACAGCTCTATTATAGAGGAGGGAAAAAATGGATTAAAAAGGATCTGTCACTACTCCTGGCATATCTGTTTTAGTACGCACTTGTACACTCTGCAAAATAACAACTCTAAATGAGCTTTTCTTGTAATTCCGTGTTGTGCTATATTTGTTATTCCTCCTGGAAACGGAAAGATAAATTGACAACTGGGTGTTAATAGTTTGGGATGTGTCCCTACTCCGTCTTACACTGTCACCTCTAGCGGACATTGTTAGACTGTATCGGGACTCATCCCCACTTGGTAATAGCCAGTCGTCAGTTTATTCATATGTTTACAGGAGGAATAACAGAGGGGTGGCACAATGTAGAATTCAACAAATGAGCTTTAACGGGAGAAATACTGAACAGACAAACATCTCTTCCTAATAGTAGGGCGGCACCTGTCATAAGGCATCCTGAGGCGACAAGACTTTTCTTGAGCTGCACCGGTGCTCTGGAATGCTTTACCCTGGACAGTCAGATTAATACCCAACCACAGCAGCTTCAAAAATGCCCTAAAAACACATCTTTTTAGGCAGGAATATTCTGAGGGGCGGCATTTTTTTAATCAGCTGCTATCTATTATTTTATTCCAACAGGTATCGTATGATGTTTTACTTACCGATCCCCTGTCCTGTCTAGTTAGGAGTAAGGCCGGGTTCACACGGAGTTACGTGCCGCGAGATTTGGCACGTAGACGCCGCGTGACCCTTTGCGTGCCGTACACGCTCCCATTTAGTTCAATGGGAGCGGGGATCGTATGCGCCGCGCTAGTTTGCGGCCGTGCATTTATTCACGGCCGCAAACTAGCGCGGCGCATACGCTCCCCGCTCCCATTGAACTCAATGGGAGCGTGTACGGCACGCAAAGGGTCACGCGGCGTCTACGTGCCAAATCTCGCGGCACGTAACTACGTGTGAACCCGGCCTAAAGATGAGCCAACCGACTCACAATGAACCTTGTTTGGTACAAAAGTCCACAAAAATTTGGATTCTACCTAATACATTTTGGGTGTTTCAAAGCTTACAAATCCACCATTTTCCTTTCTGTTTTCCAAGCAGAAAAAGTGTTTAAAATTTAAAATTACATTACTCGCCTGTCCTGGACGCCATCGCGGCAGCGTCTGCGGTTTGGTCAATCTCAAAGGTAGAACAATGTGATATTGTGATAAGATGCCTAAAAGATGTTTTTAGGGCATGTTTAAAGCTGCTGTAGTTGGGTATTAAAACGAATGGGGTAAAGCATTCCAGAGCATCGGTGCAGCTCGAGAAAAGTCTAGAAGATGGGAATGGGATTTTCGGAAAACCGACCATACAAGTTTGAGTATCTTTAAACACCTTCTAGTTACTATAGTCAGGGATCTAAATAAGTAAATAATAGTAAAATAAGCAACTTTTACTGGTATATCCATTCAGAATAAGAATCATTTAGGTTAAAATAAAGTTTTTGCCTGAAGCTCACAAAAATTCAGGGTTTGCAAGGCTCGCTCATCTCTTTTATGTACTAAGGTGGTATCTTTGTCTTCTATTACATACAGTGCAATGGGGGAGGGATCCTGCTAGGGTAGCGAGCCTTACAGCCAGTGATGGGACTGATATGGCATTCATGCAAGTTTAATGGACACATATAAAATAATATTAAAATAAATGATAAGCGTAGGAGACGGATAAGAATTGTGTCTAGAGAATATAATGCCTGACAGAGCGTGTAGGGCAGTGGAAGAAGGTTGTGCATCTCCATATTGGGGAACTTTGTAGCCTCTATAGATTGGTATCTGGGTGCGCTCCTCAATAATAAGCTGGACTGGGCTGATCACCTGGAGGCGCTGCACAGAAAGGGCCACAGCAGGCTCTACCTGCTCAGGAGGCTGAGGGCCTTCAGAGTCCAGGGGACACTTCTTAGGGCCTTTTTCAACTCTATGGTAGCATCGGCCAACTTCTTGGTAGTGGTCTGCTGGGGGAGTAGTATACCAGCCACGGACAGAAATAGACTTGACACTTGACAGACTGGTTAGAAGGGCCAGCTCTGTCCTGGGGAGCCCCCTGGACACAGTACAGGTGGTGGGTGACAGAAGGATACTGTCCATGGTGACCTCCATGCTGGGGACAACTCCCATCCCATGTATGAGACCGTGATAGCACTGGGCAGTACTGTCAGTGACCGACTGCTTCACCCCAAGTGTGAAAAGGAACGTTATCGGAGATCCTTCCTTCCAACCACGGTCAGGCTATATAATCTACATCAGGCTAAGCAAAGATCACTCCGCATAGAGAACTAAATGATCCTGAAGTCTTTCTTTTTCTTCCTAGTTGCTATGACTCTTAGTATCTTTTCTATCTGCTATGAGCTTGTATGTGTTCTTTCTTGTAATAGATTACTGTATTATCCATACTGTTGTAACACACTGAATTTCCCCATGGTGGAACTATTAAAGGATTATCTTATCTTATCTTATATGGTCCAGCACACGACAAAAGCCCCATACTTGCAATGTTTATAAACATATTGGTAACCAGAAAACTTATGTAAAAATATCCCTAATTTTTCCAAAAGTCTTCTTGTCACTTTTCAAAAAAGTGGGTATAGTAGAGGGGAAGGGCCCAGCAAGTTTACTACAGTTTACGCCATGAACCGGAGTACATTATAACACCATCTATGCCAGTTCCTATCTGGCGTAAATTTGCATTTCTGGAGCAAGGAGATGCGCATTATACATTACGAGAAATGTGAAGATGTTTTGCACCCCGTAACCCCTGTTTCTGTACACCATTGCTCTATTCCTACACAGACAAGGCTCCTCCATTCCTTCCACATTATATGGCACACATACACAATGATATTGCCGCAGATTACGGGTTTTATTGCCTGTCTATATATTACACAAGTTGTTGACAGAGGAAGGAGGAAATTCTGTGAAATGTAGAACAATGTCTCCTACAAACAAGGATTTATTAACAGATGGCCGGCTTTAGGGGCATGACATGTCTCTGCTGTTTCTCATTTCTTTAAATAAAGATGGTATTACCGGGATATTCTGCTAGGATGGGACCGCACAAGTCATTATTTAACAGTAACCAGCTCCGACGAGAATACGGGCCAGGAACATCTCTATTAGAGGATGTGGTCAGCTTCGAATCAGACATCTCCGAGTCAAAAAGAAAGATGAATTGTTCCCGTCCTGCATTTCATTTTCTGCTAAACATTCAAAGACGCTGCTGATATTGGCCGCAAAATAATGAGCGAAAAACATTAGCGAGGGCTCCGTCTCCGTAATGTGCTTTTAATATTGCAGCTAAATGATAGGTACCAGCTGCTTAGACCAAAGAGGGACATTAATGGGGGATATGTGCACCCAATCCCCTTGGGCTGGTTTGCAGACTTCATCTACTCCGTGAAAATAGACACTTTATGGGACTGAATTTTAAAGGGGTGGGCTGCTTTTTGGTATATAGCTGTTATATGCTATATCACTCCAGCGATTCATACTGGTGCTTTTGTAAGGTGCAGGCGCACACCTTCTTCTCTTCGTGTGCACAATAGTCACATAGGTAGGTGAGGAGGCCATCGGCCTCTGTTCCACTGCACCTGGGGTTTTACAGAGGCACGGTCTCAGCACAGTGTGATATGGATTGATATACTCTAGCCATTGTTACTTAGGTTTGTAATGTATATTGTGCTATGCTGATGAGATGGGGCGAGTCATTGTATGGTCATTGCCTTAGGAAGCTTTCGGAAGCTGGATTACGTAATGGCTTGCACCTATGGAGTTGCACTGCAGACGTTGTTTGTTGCTTTCCACAATGTGCCCATCCAGGAGTGCTCAGTATGCCCAATGAGTGCAACAGATGAGTATTGGGGGGGAAGGAGTCATTGCAGTAAATGAAATAAGAGCACCTATCTGCTCATAGGATGGCTTGGCTAACTTGAGAAGGAGAGGTGCCTTGGCAATCCATCATCTGGAGCTTGTTCCCAAGCACCAGTGAAGACCCTGTTAGTGGTGACATGGACTTCCGGAGGGCAGGAGTCATCCTGTACCCAAGAACAATGTGTCTACCACCAGAGGCACAGAAGAACATCATGGACTCTTGTCAATAGCTGTTACTGTCCAGGTGTACTTTGTCTCCACAATACATGTAAAGATGTCTACAGAGAGGATCTAGGTGTCTTGAGTGTCTGTCTCCATTCCTGCACCCTTGAAGAGCTCTGGAGGGAAACCTGCAATGGAAAGGGGGCAATGTTACTGAGTGGCAGGTCCCTGAAAAAAAGTGGATTGTTGGCCACTGAAGACTGCCTTGGTGGACATGGCCAAATGAGCACCATGTTGCCCACTGTCCTAAGGGTGGGGGTGTCCGGCATTGGAGAAAATGGCCTCCCTTTTAAATGGCCTTCAAAAAATTTATTACAGTCATCCTTAGCACATGTAACTATCTGTAAAAACGGAAGCGAAGTGATCTCAGGCCAAGTGATGACACAACCCAGTGTCGGAGCCTGCCCAGGACACCTCTAGGTCAAGCAGCTAAAAACTCCCGGGCAAATAAGTTAATAAAAGACTCCCTGGACCACCCCTTTAATTTCCTAATCTCCTCTATTAAAATAACCAAACTCTTTGCAATGGGCAATTTTTTGGGGCCAAATATCACTTTCCTTTACAAGTTCGTCTTCTAAACCCAATAAACTGATATGGTCCATTTCCATAAAAACTCCCATTCTAATAGATTTTGTCGCCTTTTGGCCTGGAATGAACTTGCTATTCCCTCCTCTGTGAAAGGATATTCTAAATAGCCTCTAATGCATTAAGTCCCTATAGTTATCTGAAATGGCATAGCAAAAGATTGAAAGGAACGCAGTAGAGGTGCGACCAAAGACTTCAATTATTGCAGCCTTTTCAGCCTGTTTATCTCGCAGGCCACTATTACTGATTTACACTTACAAGTCATCCGCTGGAAATAAAAGTCGACATTATTATAATATTTTTATCTTTATAATTTCCAAACAGTCCCATGGAACGGCGGAGTGACAGCGCCACGTTGGACAGATAGACGCGAGCCTGGAACTTGCAAAGGAGATGGAAAGTCACATCTGTTGCTGATACATTTTAATGCATCGGGATCGGGAGAACGGCAAAGATGAGACAGATGGGAAACAAATGATTGTGATAAGATAATCAAAAACGGACTCTAATATTTGCAGGATAACATGATTTCATCGCATTAACATTGACTATAGTGACTATGAAGGTACGTACGGTCAAAAAACATCAGGACATGCATGAGGTTTTATATGGAGCCCTGATAGGAGGTCTCTACTGTACTTCAATATGCCTAAAAATTTTTACAGAGGCACATGTTCCAAATTTGTATGTACTAGAGATGGGCGAACCACAGGAGATTTATTTCATTGGCCTTGGCTTACCTTTCCTAGGCTCCCTCTGCGTCCTCTTCTACAGTCTTACAGTCTCTTCTGGCCACTTGGGTGATATCAAGGATTGCCAGGGGACCACAGAGCCCAATAACATAGACATAAAATCCCAACAACTTGTTTGACACAGACCCATACACTGACTATGGTGTGCATGAAGCCTTAGAGAGCTGCAGTGCTCAGCAATTCTCAGACAGGCGGTCCAACACCACCAGGCCTCAATAGCTTGCAGTGAATATCCTTTTATGTGAAGACCTTCATTGCTGAACACCAATATCCATGGCTAAGCTGCTTTGACCATTCACAAATTAGGCTGCATTACATAGCTGACCAGGAAGGGCCTGGGATTGTATAGGCCAAGGGAACTGGTATTGTATAGGCCAAGAGAACTGACCAGGAAGAGCCTGGGATTGTATAGGCCAGAAGAGCTGGGATTGTATAGGCCAAGAGAGCTGACTAGGAAGAGCTTGGGATTGTATAGGCCGGGAGAGCTGGGATTGTATAGGCCAAGAGAGCTGACCAGGAAGGGCCTGGGATTGTATAGGCCAGAAGAGCTGGGATTGTATAGGCCAAGAGAGCTGACTAGGAAGAGCTTGGGATTGTATAGGCCGGGAGAGCTGGGATTGTATAGGCCAAGAGAGCTGACCAGGAAGGGCCTGGGATTGTATAGGCTGGGAGAGCTGGGATTGTATAGGCCAAGAGAGCTGACCAGGAAGGGCCTGGGATTGTATAGGCCGGGAGAGCTGGGATTGTATAGGCCAAGAGAGCTGGGATTGTATAGGCCAAGAGAGCTGACCAGGAAGGGCCTGGGATTGTAAAGGCCGGGAGAGCTGGGATTGTATAGGCCAAGAGAGCTGGGATTGTATAGGCCAAGAGAGCTGACCAGGAAGGGCCTGGGATTGTATAGGCCGGGAGAGCTGGGATTGTATAGGCCAAGAGAGCTGGGATTGTATAGGCCAAGAGAGCTGACCAGGAAGAGCTTGGGATTGTATAGGCCGGGAGAGCTGGGATTGTATAGGCCAAGAGAGCTGACCAGGAAGAGCTTGGGATTGTATAGGCCAAGAGAGATGACCAGGAAGGGCCTGGGATTGTATAGGCCGGGAGAACTGGGATTGTATAGGCCGGGAGAGCTGGGATTGTATAGGCCAAGAAATTGGATCAGAAAGGGCCTGGGATTGTATAGGCCTGAAGAGCTGGGATTGTATAGGCCGGGAGAGCTGACCAGAAAGAGCCTGGGATTGTATAGGCCAGAAGAGCTGGGATTGTATAGGCCAGAAGAGCTGGGATTGTATAGGCCAAGAGAGCTGAACAGGAAGAGCCTGGGATTGTATAGGCCGGGAGAGCTGGGATTGTATAGGCCAAGAGAGCTGACCAGGAAGGGCCTGGGATTGTATAGGTCAGGGGAGCTGGGATTGTATAGGCCAAGAGAGCTGAACAGGAAGAGCCTGGGATTGTATAGGCCGGGAGAGCTGGGATTGTATAGGCCAAGAGAGCTGACCAGGAAGGGCCTGGGATTGTATAGGTCAGGGGAGCTGGGATTGTATAGGCCAGTAGTGCTGATCAGAAAGGGATTTGGGTACTATGGCTTCGCTCCAGAAAAGTCACAGGAAACAATGAGGAAGAACATATTTCATTCCTTCATATTTCATTCCTTTCATTCCTGAGCCTCCATGTTTGACTGGAAGTGTCACTGCTTTGACATAAAGATTGCCAAGATATATGGCTGGTACCCACCACAGAGTCTTCCAGGGTCACCAAACAACTACCAACATCGACCAACCAGACAAATGCCAACAGGGTGTGCCCCAGAGAGCCACAACGACCATCATTTACACCAATGCCACCTTACATTGTACCATAACAGTCCTGTGCTGAGTTTGGTGGGAACAATACGGTACCACTGTGACTAGACCATGACAGAACCAGAAAAGGTCAACCACTATCTTGGGGCCTGTTCCCGCCTTATCACACCTCCAAGCGTTGAACATTATACATACTCCAAGATGAATATCCCGATGATTTCCAATCCAAAATACGAGAGACTTGAGTTGGAAAACTTTTTCCATTCTTAACTACAAAAATGTGCAAAAACTTTAAGAAAAATGATTGAAAGTGAATTAAATAGTTTTAGCCATATAAGAAAGAGACACTTGAAATTACAATGTCTAATGGGACATGGACCTTCCAGATATCTTAAATCTGTACCATAATAATCTGCATTTTTCAACATTACCCCATTAAGCCCGCAGACAAAACCTCACCAGACACGAAAACATTGATAGAAAACAACTGGAGGACATAATAGAAGCCGTACTAATGAACAGCAGGACAATTACATACCAATTAGTTAACGGGAAATGTCATTAGTAAGACTACAATGCAGGTCTCAGGTCGACTTTGCAAGCAAATGATGTTGAAGGGGCTTAATAGGGCGCCTGAAATTAAACAAACATGATATATCATTGTACGGTAACTTTTATTATTATACAGAACGTGGACCCAGATCTTTGTAAATGAACATCATCAAGTTAATTCTGTACATGAAATTAGGGGAAGGTTTCGCATCCTCGCCACGGTCGGCTATACCATAATCAGAAATTCTGTTTGTGCTGGCGGCAAGGAATTTCCCATGATGGAGACTACAAAATGGATGTGACAACACAATGCTTACTTTTATATATAGTCTACAGTAGGAAAGTACAGGTCTTGCTTAGACAGGACTTGAAGTGTCAGCACTAACGTGTTCTGGACCCAGGGAGGGGTTTGCCAGTAGGTCAGAACCTCATATGATAAACTGGTAGCCCAGGATTTCAGAAAACCCATCTGCACAAACTCTGGAGGAGCTTTCTAATAGGTAGGGATTCACAAAGTATAGAGGACACTTATTACTCACCCATCATGGCTCCATGGATGCTGACCCTAAGGAGCCCCTTCCCATCTAGACAGAAGCTCTGTCCCTGCTCTCCACCACAGCTGAGGTAAATTGCCTTGAGGGGTGGTCTATTTGAATCCTGCTTCAGCCTATGGATTTTACGTGAAGGTGTTCTCCTAGCAGATTCCTCAAAGCAAATTTGCTTGTCATTCACTGTCCACTTTTTTAGCGGTTTCCTATTTGTCCCGTGGATTTTGCCTGGTATTTGCAGTTCCACACAGTTGGCTTGTTCTGGACTGTCAGTGCCTGTCTGTCTCTCCCTGTTTCTGGATTATATCTCTGCTATTGCCACACCACCATCAGTCCAAGAATACTGCATGTGAGCATAATCTGGAGATTTCAGGAAAGACAATGTAAGGGTTTTAACATAAACAACCACATGTTCCACAATGATACATCATAGTTGATAAATCAAGGTTCTGGGACCCCAAATGGCTGTGTATTAGTATTCCAAATCTGCAAAAATCAGTGCGCTACTGCTTGGCACCACAAGAGGTAGTGGACAGACTTCTAGAACCTCAAATATTGGTGGCCCACAGAGATGGGCAAAACTCTCAGGATTCATTTAGGGTTCAGTGGCTTGGGTCGAACTACTTATATTCTTAGGGCTTCTATAAAACATAGTGTAGAACACTGTCAGGGCTCCTAGGAACCTATCTATAAAACATAATGTATGACACTGTCAGGGCTCCTAGGAACCTATCTATAAAACATAGTGTAGAACACTGTCAGGGCTCCTAGGAACCTATCTATAAAACATAGTGTATAACACTGTCAGGGCTCCTAGGAACCTATGTATAAAACATTGCATAGAAGACTGTTAGTGCTTGTAGGAAACTATATATAAAACATAGTGTATAACACTGTCCGGGCTCCTAGGAACCTATCTATAAAACATAGTGTAGAACACTGTCAGGACTCCTAGGAACCTATCTATAAAACATAGTGTATAACACTGTCAGGGCTCCTAGGAACCTATCTATAAAACATAGTGTATAACACTGTCAGGGCTCCTAGGAACCTATCTATAAAACATAGTGTATAACACTGTCAGGGCTCCTAGGAACCTATCTATAAAACATAGTGTAGAACACTGTCAGGGCTCCCAGGAACCTATCTATAAAACATAGTGTATAACACTGTCAGGACTCCTATGAACCTATCTATAAAACATAGTGTAGAACACTGTCAGGACTCCTGGGAACCTATCTATAAAACATAGTGTAGAATACTGTCAGGGCTCCTAGTAAACTATCTATAAAACATAGTGTATAACACTGTCAGGGCTCCTAGGAACCTATCTATAAAACATAGTGTATAACACTGTCAGGGCATCAAGGAACCCATCTATCCAATTTCTAGCTCTCTAAAGCAAACGGAGATGAAGTTATGTTAAAGTGAAAGTGACATTATTATACTCTGGGATCTCTTAGACTCCACCTATTATACTCTGGGGCCTGAAGAGACATAGAGTATAACACGGTGCTCATTTTAGTTCACCTGAGACAAATCCTCATTTGTTAAGTTTTGCAGAAAATTTGAACAATTTGGAATATTTGCGGTACACAAGGCTTGGAACAAGTCAATTTGCTCATCTCTAGTGGCCCCAATCTAGAACCTCATGGCTCCTGAAACCGAGGGAGTTGATTTGACAGGGTTCTGCACTTGTAGGGTTATTGTGAAAATATTACAAAACTTCAAGATGCAGCACAAATTTCTACAGTGTTTGCAACATTTTAAATCCTTTTCAAGGAATCAGTTTGATTTCCACAATCCACTGGTTAGTTTGGGAGGACTCTAGAATCCCAAGCATTAGTGGCACCACTCTAGAACCCAGAAAATAAGTAAGCAAGAGCTCTAGAACTTATCACATTCTGAAGCCACATTCAGATAGATTTTAACAACTCATGAGTTTTTGTGTCAGAGCTTTCTTAGAATAATGTGTCAATGTTCCGAATTGAAGAATTCCACTACTTAGTGGTTCTAAAACTTAGTATGTCAAGAATTGTCCTAGCATATTCCTATACTAGGTTTCAGAAAACCTTCAAGAGTCAAGACTCATGAGTTCAGGCACAAATGAAGTTTCAACAAGATATATGGCACATCTCTTCTGCAGATCTGAGGGTAGAACAAAGAGGGCATTTACCTTTGACCATAGGGACGGCAGTTCCACCATAAGATTTGAAGCAAGTGCACACTTGTTTTCGAAGAAGGCAGAACCTGCTTTGAAGTTTCTAGATAAAAGTAAGAAAGTTCTTTAAAGGCACAATAGCAGTTGTAATTGCTTTCTTGTAATTGCTGCAAGATGTTACATGCAAAATATGACCCAACGTTTCAACAATAAACAATGCCCTGAAGGTTATAGGCAGGGCAGGAGCTCGCCCCTTCTGATGCTGAGGCCCGCACCGCCATAGCACATACAAGACATTATAAATAACCCAAAAAAATGATTCTATAAGGCCAAGTTCGGTAATCCGTTCGGGGAGTCCGCTTGGGAAACAGAATACTAAACGCATTAAAAAGTGGTGAGCACTAAAAGCACATGGACCCCATAGACTATAATGGAGTCTGTGTATTTTATGCGCGGTGTCCACACGACTTTTCATGAAGTCTACATCTGTCGGAGCATGATAGGAGTCGTAGTAGTGCAACAGCCGAAGAGTCATGAAGACAGAAATCAGGGCAAGCGAAATTCCCGCTTACATTTGCAACTTAGAATTGTAACGACATTAAGATGGAGGGCTCGGTTTGCTCAGTCTTCTGGTGTCACAAGCACTGGCTACATAAGCCTCAAGTGTGATATGTCATAAGTTTTAAAGATATAATATCTGGGCCGATATAACTAGAACCAGGCATCTCAATCATTGTCAAATGACAAGTGACAAGTTTCTTCCTGAGCACGGTGACTGCCAGGAGTTGGGAGATTGATCACGACCTCCAGGGAGCAAGCTAATACATTGCAGGAGATACAAAGAAGAACAGTGAAAGTGATAGCGCCCGAGGCACAAACCATATTGAAAATCAAATCAAAATGTCCATCATTGAACAGTAAATAAGATGCCCATCACGGTGTGTAAGTAGTAATTACATTGTATACGCCGCGCACATTCCTAGCACATAGGAGACACACATCACATGCTTCCCGTCTCCTTCTAATCCCATCTTGATCTTAGGTAGCAGTACTCAAGTGCGGGAAAACTAAAATGACTGATCCTCGTCGAGCTCAACAATTCAGATTTTCCAATTCCCACAAATACCCACCTATTGTACATTCCCTTTATATTAACCACTTCAAGTGGGCCAATTTCCCAGGTTCACGAGCGGACACATTGGCAGATTTTTCTTTAGTACCTGTGCTTTTGAAAGCTATAGGTTTCTTTCCTGCGGGTTATTCAAATCATTTTGGGTCTTTGTTTTCTGTGATGCAAAAATCTAGATTTTTATTTCATTTTAATGTCCTATTTTTTTTTCTATACCTAGATAAATGTAGATAAAAAAGGGAGGGAAATGTGTCTGGTTTTCCCAGGTCCCAGATGATCACATGACAGCAGGGCCAGGAGGACGTTGCACCACGATGGCTACCATAGCTGTAATCACAGCATTTATTGACAGTGGTTAAATTGGGCCGGAACCAGCGCTGCACCTCCCATGAGGTGACCTGAAGCGACCGCTTCAGGCGGCGCTATGCCAGGGCAACGGGGAGGGCGGCATTTTTGCTGACCTAAGCCAGTCCAGGACTAGCTGTCCTGGACTGACTTAGGGTCACTGTCACTGAGAGGTGGATTGGGGAGGCCGCTGGAGCAGGGCTGCTCCAGCGGCCGCCCCTCACACTCAGGCAGAGAGCAGGTCCTCTCTCTGCCTGCTCTCTACCTGCTAAAGACGCTAGCTCCGCTCTGCCCTGCCCCCTCCGCTTGGCCAAACCCCCTCTGTGCGGGCCCTCCCCCTCATCTTGGCCCCGCCCCCTCCACTCTGCCCCCTCCTCCGGGAGGGGGAGGCGGCTTTCTGACGTCTGGCTCAGGTGGTAGAAAACCATGGTTCACCCCTGGCCAGAACACGCACTGAACTCAGTTCCGGCATAATTGCCAAATAACTTTAAGCATTCCGGCATAATTGTGTCTGAAGCGGAATGTGCGGAACATAAAAAACACAGTTACTTACCTCTCCTGGCTCCGGAAGGCTTCAGGCCTATTTGGTTCCAGACGTCAAAGGGACTGGACCTTGTGTCGCGACAGAAGCCCCTGCTCACGTGACGTCCGGCATCCCGTACATCATTGGAAATGGCCGACATCTGCGGGGAGTGCGCCGTATCCAGGGAGAGGTAAGTAACAGTGTTTTTTTATCCTCCCCGAGTCTCTGATTACTATACTCTGGGGTCTGAAAAGAGCATTTCCCTTAAAAAAAATTCCCAATGTAAGCATTGCTTATTAGGGCACATTTATTAAGCTACTTGCACCTATTGTAAGAAATTTTTGCCTGTTTGTGGACTTTGCCTCTTTGCATTTGCCCCTTTTATTCCACTTTTTTTACGAAACTTTTGCTTTTTGGCAAATAAGAGGCGGGACCTAAATGAAGATCCTTTTCATGCTGTATTTATGACTTTCACCTTCTTAAAAAAGGGGCAAATGCCCTCCAGTCCATGGGCAACGGGAAAGAGCCCATCAGTTTAGTAAGCATTAAAAAGGAGAATTTTTTAAAAAAGAATTGTGCATTTTGGAACAAAAAAGGAGCAAAGTGCACATGGCCAAAAAAGTGCATCTAAACTAACATGTGGACAGCATTTAACACGGAGGTGCGCTAGCATCATACATAAGCATCCAGTAAAACTAGCCTGAAAAAAGGGGCCCCTGAGAAAAGTATGGGCAAAAAAGGGGCCCATGAAGAATCCCCATTGAGTGCGTCCTCGGGATGCAGATGAGTTGAATCCGGGACATCCGGGACATACCGTACCTCCCAGGTGGTATTGGTCAAGGGCCGTAGCTTGAGTAGAGGAAGGTAACACATATGGTTTGGGTGTTGCATGGTATTGGGTAGTATTGATCAAGGGCCGTAGCTTGAATAGAGGAAGGTAACACATATGGTTTGGGTATTGCGTGGTATTGGGTGGTATTGGTCAAGGGCCATAGCTTGAGTAGAGGAAGGTAACACATATGGTTTGTGTGTTGTGTGGTATTGGGTGGTATTGGTCAAGGGCCGTAGCTTGAGTAGAGAAAGGTAACACTTATGGCCTGGAATGTTGAGTGGTATTGGGTGGTATTGGTCAAGGGCCATAGCTTGTGTAGAGAAAGGTAACACATATGGTATGGGTGTTGCGTGGTATTGGATGGTATTGGTCAAAGGCCGTAGCTTGAATAGAGGAAGGTAACACATATGGTTTGGGTGTTGCGTGGTATTGGGTGGTATTGGTCAAGGGCCGTAGCTTGTGTAGAGGAAGGTAACACTTATGCCCTGGAATGTTGAGTGGTATTGGGTGGTATTGGTCAAGGGCCATAGCTTGTGTAGAGAAAGGTAACACATATGGTATGGGTGTTGCATGGTATTGGGTGGTATTGGTCAAGGGCCGTAGCTTGAGTAGAGGAAGGTAACACATATGGTTTGTGTGTTGTGTGGTATTGGGTGGTATTGGTCAAGGGCCGTAGCTTGAGTAGAGGAAGGTAACACATATGGTTTGGGTGTTGCGTGGTATTGGGTGGTATTGGTCAAGGGCCATAGCTTGTGTAGAGAAAGGTAATACATATGGTTTGTGTGTTGCGTGGTATTGGATGGTATTGGTCAAGGGCCGTAGCTTGAATAGAGAAAGGTAACACATATGGTTTGGGTATTGCTTGGTATTGGGTGGTATTGGTCAGGAGCCATAGCTTGTGTAGAGGAAGGTAACACTTATGGCTTGGATGTTGCGTGGTATTGGGTGGTATTGGTCAAGGGCCATAGCTTGTGTAGAGAAAGGTAACACATATGGTTTGGGTATTGCATGGTATTGGTCAAGGGCCATAGCTTGTGTAGAGGAAGGTAACACTTATGGCTTGGATGTTGCATGGTATTGGGTGGTATTGGTCAAGGGCCATAACTTGAGTAAAGGAAAGTAACACACATGGCTTGGGTGTTGGCTCCCGCATTGCCCCAACAAGCCACTATGACTTTGCTTCAGGGTAGCGAAATCAACATTTGCCTCCATCGAAGAAGCCAACCTCCGACTCTGGTTATGGTAGGCCATTCTGCTCGCCGTAGGCCCATGTATATTATAGTTATGCCTGGTTCTCTTCCTTCGAGCCCTGGGTAATAGTCTGGGAGCGTTGATCTTTAGTTCTAGCAGAATTGCAGCTTAGAAATACAATATCACAGCTATTTCTGGAGCTCGGCACAGTGGCACAAGGGTTATCACTGCCGCCTTGCAGTGCTGGGCCCTCTACACAAAGCTTATATGTTCACATGAATTTGCTCCGGCCCATCTGATTTCCTCTCATTTAAAAAAAAAAAAAGTTAATTGACTTCCTATAAAATTGCCCCAATGCGTGAGCGAGCCGGTGGTAGGGAAATTAGATTGTAAGCTCCACCGGGACAAGAATTGATGTGAATGAATAAATTCTCTATTTGTCACTGTATAATACTGTATATTGCTGCTACCGCTATGTAAATAATCATAGTAATACACGATACACAGTAGGCTCCCCTGGCCCCATAGGGGGGGCCTATAGTGGAATAATTAACCCTCCGAGTACTGTTACAGATCCTAATTAGGATGTTTGCAATTATGGGACCCTCTGAATGCTAACATGAAAGTGATGGTATTTTTTATTTTTTTTGCTTACTACTGAAAATATCTGTTCGTTGTGTGAGTGCGTACGGGAATAGTAGGAGGAACAAAAACGGAAATGACTAGGCCGGAGCACAGTGTTAGAATAACCCGGCCACAGGTTGTGGGGTTTGCAGTTCAGCTCCATTTACTTCAGTGCAGTTAAAGGGATTTTCCGGGCAAAAAATTTTTTTATTTTTTTATTTTAAAAAGTTAGTTAATGGGTTAATAAGTGCACCCAAACACTTTTTAGCAGTGTTTTGAGTGATTCCTGGGTTACTCGCCATCCCTTGCATTTGTTTACACGGGTAGCTCCCTCTTCTTGTGTCCTACAAAAACAGTTGCCACCTTAAAAATGTTGACACAAAGTACTCTAAATGAGCCTAAGGGCTAATTCACACAGTTTTTTTGGCAGCCGATTTTGACGCGGAATTCACCTCAAAATCCGCCTGTCATTGACTTCAATGGGAGCCACTCGCCTCTTTTTTCCGCTAGCTAGTAGCGGAAAACAGAAGTGAGATGACCTATCTTGCCACGGATCACGGCGTCCATGGCTTGAGACCCTCCCGATTAGGCCCATCCATTCGGGCCTAATCCGGAGCGGAATGCCGCGACGTGATACCCGTGCACCACATCAGTTAGCCGCACGGTATGTTCACATGCGGAACCAGCACCGCACCTCCCATGAGGCGACCTGAAGCGACCGCTTCAGGCGGCGCTGTGCCAGGGCCCCGGGGAGGGCGGCATTTTTGCTTACCTAAGCCAGTCCAGTCCAGTTTCAGCGAGTGGTGGATTGGGGAGGCCGCTGGAGCAGCGCTGCTCCAGCGGCCTCCCCTCACGCTCAGGCAGAGAGCAGGTCGTCTCCCTGCCTGCTCTCTGCCTGATAACGCCGCTCCGCCACGCCCCCTTCACTCCACCCACCCCCTCCGCTCCACCCCCTCCTCCCGGGGGGGTTGGGGCGGCTTTCTGTCGTCCACCTCGGGCGGCGAAACAGGTAGGTTCACCCCTGTGCAGAACATACCCTAAAACATGTATACACCATAACTACATTAGATCTTCAAATTGTTGGGCGAGTAACCGCTCACGCCTTCCGCTCAGAAACCCCACTAACCCCCGACCTCTCCCGTTATCTTCATAATTCTTTTATTCTAGTTAAAAATGCATGCCGAGAATTCGACAAAAGCAGTTTACGCAGACACTATTTAACAGGATTAGGACAGAGCCTATGAAGTGGATTCTCAAAAAAAAAAAAAAAAAATTAGAAAAATTTTTTTTTTTTCTCCTTTGATGGCACAACACACGAATTTTTGCTTTTATATGGCATTTATCAACCTAGACTCCATGAATAGTTGCTGAGTCTCTCGTAGATGTAAGAACTGGCAGTTTTCGAGACACTAATCCAATAATAGTTGCTTCTTTCGTTTAAGATTTGTCAAAGGATTCTGATATTTTAAAGAACGTTGTCACTTGCTGAGATGAACAATGGCGAGAGTGAAACAATCGACAAAAGTGTGATTAAGAAAGGAGAGCAGGAGAAGATGGCAGTCTGTGAAGAGCCGCACTTCATCACAATGGAAGAGATGTATTGATATATAGGTACATGATTCTCAGGCAGGGAATGGAACTCATGTATTAATTATAGGGAAATTATTTAATTGGTTTCATGGATCAATAGGACAATTACCAAGAGGATTCGAGTCTACCATCTGACAATTTAATGGATGTTGGAAGGGTAAGTGAATTATCTATATTACATTTCTGTATCAGTGAGCATATATAGGATGGTGAGGGGATAGATTTGGATTACTAAACTGGAATTTGTGCTCTACTCTTATTGGGTTATGAGCTGTTGGTTAGAACGTGTCCTTCCATAACCTCTCTAGCCAAAGCTAGTCTACTACAGGACTGTAATCCGAGGGGTCGATGGCGTGTATGGTGATGGGTTGCCAATAGTGCTTTCCCACGGTCGGTGGCGGCCTCCTTTACACTGCAGCTGGCGCCACTTCTCCTGAGACTGAAGCCGGCGCCAATCCTCCTTTACAATGCAGCCAGCGCCACTCCTCCATCATACTGCATCCAGTCCCACTCCTCTTTTACACTACAGCCAGCTCCACTCCTCCATCATACTGCATCCGGTCCCACTCCTCTTTTACACTACAGCCGGCGCCACTCCTCCATCATTCTGCATCTGGCTCCACTCCTCCTTTACACTGCAGCCGGCGCCACTCCTCCTCTATAGTTAGAGATGAGCGAGTAGTATTCGATCAACTATTACAGTATTCAAAATACTCGTACTCGATCGAGTACCACTCGCTATTCAAATGGAAAAGTTTGACGCAGAACCAGCATTGATTGGCCGAATGCTATACAGTCGGCCAATCAACGCTGGTTCTTCTCCTACCTTTAGAAGTCTTCTCCGTGCAGCGTCTTCCGGCTCTAAATTCACTCTGCCAGGCATCAGGCCTGGGCAGAGCCGACTGCGCATGCCCGCGCTACATTTTCTTGTAGTGCAGGCATGCGCAGTCGGCTCTGCCCAGGCCAGGTGCCTGGCAGAGTGAATTCAGAGCTGGAAGACGCCGCGGGGAAGCTGCACGGAGAAGACTTCTCGGAGGATCCAGACCGACCCTCACTCGTGGACTGGGTAAGTATAATTTGATCGAATGTTGCCTACCCCTGAAACGAGCATTTTCCCCACATAGACTATAATAGGGTTTGATATTCGATTCGAGTAGTCGAATATTGAGGGGCTACTCGAAACAAATATCGAATATTGAACATTTTACTGTCCGCTCATCTCTACTACTCTACACTACAGCGGGGGACACTCCTCCTCTACAATGCAGCTGGCGCCACTCCTTCTTTATACTACAACCGGCGCCACTCCTCCTCTACACTACAGCCGGCCCCACTCCTCCGTTATACTGCAACCGGTGCCACTCCTCCTTTACACTGCAGCTGGCGCCACTGCTCCTCCTTTATACTACAACCGGCGCCACTCCTCCTCTACACTACAGCCGGCCCCACTCCTCTGTTATACTGCAACCGGCGCTACTCTTCCTTTATGCTGCAGCCGGCGCCACTGCTCCTTTTTTACACTGCAGCCGGCGCCACTCCTCCTTTATACTACCATGTCTATGAACCACTATGTCTCACCATCTCGCCTCTAAAGCCTGGGAGAATCTCTTATACGGGACCTCGCCAAAGGGGAGCAACACACAACGTCTCCCACATTTCAACTTATTGGCACTACTTAGTTTCGCCTACTAGGAATCCTCATACGATCCAGTACCCGAGAGTTCGAAAACCCAAACTGTGCTATGACCTGTATCCATTAATGCAACACAAAGATGGATTACATAGAACCCAATGCAAGTAACATCATAACCTGCAATACAATACAACCAGTAAACCCTAACACGCCGCATTTATTTATTGGGACCATCGATGACTGACGAGTGTTGTGTTTCCTCTATCTCCAGTGGTTCCTTTGTGTTACCGGATTGCCCCAAGTGACACCAGTATGCCAGAATTACTTTATTTATTGGGGTTCAGAAACAGCCCTCTGCTTTCATGCTGCTCGGATCCCAATGTCTGCTCCTGAATATTCCAACCAGCCAGTCACCGATTGGGGCTAGCGGCAGACCTAGGGAGCTTTGGGACTGGGGGGACAAGTGCCAGTATTGTTAACCCCTTCTGTTAGTGTAAAGCGTTGTGAAGGGATTCAGTAGATTTAGAGCTGTGTAGCAGAAAAACGGAGCTCTGACCCCAATAAATCTACACAGTTCAGTGTCCGGGACTATAAACATCCTATAAAATAGTCATATCTATACGTAAGAAAGCCGAATGTTGTAATACAAGTCCCAGCAAGCCCTCGTGAAAGCAGCAATAAGACCTGCTGGTAGTTTGGCAGCGGATGCGGATCCATACATCACAGGCCATTGCTTTAAGGAAATCTCCACTGACCGGTACGGAGGTGACTTCAATAAAAACCAATTGTAGCATTGACAGACTAACACACTGAAGCGGAAGGCTCTGTGATTGTTGTGATTTATTCCTACAGAAAACGGTTATCGTCTTGTAAACCTGAAGCGGCAAACAACAGAATTCTGCATTAATAAATCATAAATGTAAAAAGCAGCAAAGTCTTCCGTGCAAAGTATCATCAAACCCAAGCAGGAGAAAGTCCCGGAGACCAAAGCTCCGCGCCCTGAGACTGCGACCGTATGGCCGTCTGTGCTCTGGAGATACGGTCATCCTCCTTGAACTTTCCATAATCGCAATATCTACAGAAAGCCAGATGCACAGTAAACATGTCACCAATGCAAACAGGTACAAAGGCTATGAAAAGAAAGGCATTCCTACGTCATTCCTAGGCATTGTACATATATCTGCAATGTACACTTCAAGCATAGCTAAGCTGCCATACGAGTCTGCACAAGGAGCGATTGTAGGATTATACTCTATCTACCCATTATATGACTTGTGTTTTGCAGTTTTAGCAGTTTTCCCCTCTTCAGGTTCATGGCAGGTGGAGACTAGCTGCCATAATGTCTCCCATAGACAGCACACGTAGGAGATTCTGCTCCCTAACTCTCTCACTCACTAAGATGAAGCATTTTCTCTGATAAGATTTATGCAAAGTTTGTTACAGCCGTAGTAACCATTTATAGGGCTAGGTCTTGCAAAATATTTATCGGATAAACTGCAGATCAGTGGGGTCATAGCTATGTGGGGACATTGCTGAAATACAGTGCTCTGCTGTCTCCAGCACCCCCATTAACAGAGGTAAAGAACCCAACTTTCTAAGGACTGGTGGGGGTCTCAGCAATTTGTCCTCTCTCTGATAGATACAGGGTATATTTTTTAATGGCATAACCCATTTGACACAGTACATATTCACAGCTTCATGACTGATACAAAGCAGCAAATCCCCTGCATATTTACAGGGTTACCAGGGTTATCCTATGAATTTACGTGAGTGGGGGCACTAAGGAGCATTATACTGTGAGTGGGGGATCTAAGGAGCATTATACTGTGAGTGGGGGAACTAAGAAGCATTATACTGTGAGTGGGGGATCTAAGGAGCATTATACTGTAGGTGGAGGCACTATGGAGCATTATACTGTAGGTGGAGGCACTATGGAGCATTATACTGTAGGTGGAGGCACTATGGAGCATTATACTGTGAGTGGGAGCACTAAGGAGCATTATACTGTGAGTGGGGGAACTAAGGAGCATTATACTGTAAGTGGGGGCACTAAGGAGCATTATACTGTAAGTGGGGGCACTAAGGAGCATTATACTGTAGGTGGAGGCACTATGGAGCATTATACTGTAGGTGGAGGCACTATGGAGCATTATACTGTGAGTGGGGGAACTAAGGAGCATTATACTGTGAGTGGGGGAACTAAGAAGCATTATACTGTAGGTGGAGGCACTATGGAGCATTATACTGTAGGTGGAGGCACTATGGAGCATTATACTGTGAGTGGGAGCACTAAGGAGCATTATACTGTGAGTGGGGGAACTAAGGAGCATTATACTGTAAGTGGGGGCACTAAGGAGCATTATACTGTAAGTGGGGGCACTAAGGAGCATTATACTGTAAGTGGGGGCACTAAGGAGCATTATACTGTGAGTGGGGGCACTATGGAGCATTATACTGTAGGTGGGGGAACTAAGGAGCATTATACTGTAGGTGGGGGAACTAAGGAGCATTATACTGTGAGTGGGGGAACTAAGGAGCATTATACTGTAGGTGGAGGTACTATGGAGCATTATACTGTGAGTGGGGGCACTAAGGAGCATTATACTGTGAGTGGGGGAACTAAGGAGCATTATACTGTAGGTGGAGGCACTATGAAGCATTATACTGTAGGTGGAGGCACTATGGAGCATTATACTGTAGGTGGGGGCACTATGGAGCATTATACTGTAGGTGGAGGCACTATGGAGCATTATACTGTACGTGGGGGCACTGTGGAGCATTATACTGTGAGTGGGGGCACTAAGGAGCATTATACTGTGAGTGGGGGAACTAAAGAGCATTATACTGTAGGTGGAGGCACTATGGAGCATTATACTGTACGTGGGGGCACTATGGAGCATTATACTGTGAGTGGGGGAACTAAGGAGCATTATACTGTGAGTGGGGGAACTAAGGAGCATTATACTGTGAGTGGAGGCACTATGGAGCATTATACTGTGAGTGGGGGCACTAAGGAGCATTATACTGTGAGTGGGGGAACTAAGGAGCATTATACTGTGAGTGGGGGAACTAAGGAGCATTATGCTGTGAGTGGGGGAACTAAGGAGCATTATACTGTACGTGGGGGCACTATGGAGCATTATACTGTGAGTGGGGGCACTAAGGAGCATTATACTGTGAGTGGGGGAACTAAGGAGCATTATACTGTAGGTGGAGGCACTATGGAGCATTATACTGTAGGTGGAGGCACTATGGAGCATTATACTGTGAGTTGGAGCACTAAGGAGCATTATACTGTGAGTGGGGGAACTAAGTAGCATTATACTGTAAGTGGGGGCACTATGGAGCATTATACTGTGAGTGGGGGCACTATGGAGCATTATACTGTAGGTGGGGGAACTAAGGAGCATTATACTGTAGGTGGGGGAACTAAGTAGCATTATACTGTAAGTGGGGGCACTATGGAGCATTATACTGTGAGTGGGGGCACTATGGAGCATTATACTGTAGGTGGGGGAACTAAGGAGCATTATACTGTAGGTGGGGGAACTAAGGAGCATTATACTGTGAGTGGGGGAACTAAAGAGCATTATACTGTAGGTGGAGGCACTATGGAGCATTATACTGTGAGTGGGGGCACTAAGGAGCATTATACTGCGAGTGGGAGCACTAAGGAGCATTATACTGTGAGTGGGGGAACTAAGGAGCATTATACTGTAGGAGGAGGCACTATGGAGCATTATACTGTAGGTGGAGGCACTATGAAGCATTATACTGTAGGTGGGGGCACTATGGAGCATTATACTGTAGGTGGAGGCACTATGGAGCATTATACTGTGAGGGGGGGAACTAAGGAGCATTATACTGTAGGTGGTGGCACTATGGAGCATTATACTGTATGTGGGGGAACTAAGGAGTATTATACTGTGAGTGGGGGCACTATGGAGCATTATACTGTGAGTGGGGGAACTAAGGAGCATTATACTGTGAGTGGGGGAACTAAGGAGCATTATGCTGTGAGTGGGAACTAAGAAGCATTATACTGTGAGTGGGGGAACTAAGGAGCATTATGCTGTGAGTGGGGGCACTAAGGAGCATTATACTGTGAGTGGAGGCACTATGGAGCATTATACTGTGAGTGGAGGCACTATGGAGCATTATACTGTACGTGGGGGCACTATGGAGCATTATACTGTGAGTGGGGGAACTAAGGAGCATTATACTGTAGGTGGGGGCACTATGGAGCGTTATACTGTGAGTGGGGGAACTAAGGAGCATTATACTGTGGGTGGGGGCACTATGGAGCATTATACTGTAGGTGGAGGCACTATGGAGCATTATACTGTAGGTGGAGGCACTATGGAGCATTATACTGTAAGTGGGGGAACTAAGGAGCATTATACTGTAAGTGGGGGCACTAAGGAGCATTATACTGTGAATGGGGGAACTAAGGAGCATTATACTGCCAGTGGGGGCACTAAGGAGCATTATACTGTGGGTGGGGGCATTAAGAAGCCTTATAATGTGGAAGGGGGCATTAAGTTGAGTATCCCTGCTATGCAACTACCTCCTAAGTTCCCTCTAGTGGTGGGGCAGTAGTTTACTCTACACTTATGCAGATTTGTTGCTTTGTATCAGAAAAATGGAACAGAATTTTGGACCATTCATCAGAATGTAAAACACCAATGCTGAATATATAATAGATATCAGGATAAAAATTAATAAGTTTTGATATTTCTATTTCCATTCACTTCCCCGAAAATCTTTCCTCTAACCATTGTTCAAAGGCTGAAAGGCAAAAAAATTAGAATGTCGTTTTGGTTTGGCGTGCGAATCCTTTCTGGAAGGTACAAGTGACACATAATACTGCACAGACAAGGGGGTTTAATGTAATACAAGAAAATCTGAATAAAAGACCAACATGTTTCTCCATCTGGACCCGGAGCCCTTGTGATCAGAGGACTTTACTGGCTTTAGGGATTAAACACTACGACACATCTGTCAGATTATTATGTAAAAAGGACTGGTGCGCTCCCCGGCCCCCAAGCCGGCCGCCATGTAATTACTTAAACATGATGCTATTATATCCCTGCACCAAAACTCTGCACATAACACCGGGGCCGCCGCTCTGCTACTTGTTCTTTTCAAGTCAGAGGACAGTCATAGATTTCATTATCCGTTCCTCCTTTGTTGCAGATTGTCAGGATGGAAATGCAGCAGAGGCGAGTGCGTGAAGTGTAGTTGAGTTAAGTTAGTCAAATGAAGGGTTAATATTGTTATTTGGCAATAGGATATCGTGGGGGGGGCGGCTAAGATTAATCTGGATCATCAAGTTCCTGGGCCCTAATGCAAAATCTGTAATGGAGTCCCCAAATATAATGCATTGTTTATAGCACTGGTCTCATTATATTTGGAAGAGACAACCTTTAAAGTTTCTTGGCTTTGGTACAACTGCACCCACTCAAGCTACACCCATGGCTCAGCCCCATTCAAGTGAACAGGGCAGGGCTGCAATGCCAAGTCCGGTCCTTAGGCAGTGTATGGCGCTCTGCTTAGTATTCGGTGAAGAGGCTGCTCGCTTTTATAATAGCGGGATAGTCACCCGGCCAACCCACAGCAATCTGCAGTGCAGTGGATGAGGTGAGACAAATCATCTTCATGTGCTTAATATAAATCCACAGCGCCCCCAGAGGCACCTGCAGGTAAGGAACACAGGTAGTTTTTTGCCACTACAGCTTGCAGCAATTCCGCAGCATGGTCGCCATGTGTGGCACAAGCCTTATAGATCCCACAAACTTTTCTAGATTCCTGAAAGGCAACACTGCCTAATTTTGCAAGGACATGAGGGATTCCAAGGAGTTAGAGTGAAAGAGGCCGGCAAAGGAGCAGGAAGGGGTTAATGTGAGGCAGCGAAGGGTTAATGCATGGAAGGGAATTGTACCTTGGTTAGGAGGAGTAATATGTGGCTGTCACTTGGTATTTATAAGGAGATACATAGAAGTCAGCTATAGGGGGCGCTAGAGGAGACCTTTATTCTCCTGCAGGGGTTTCAGTAGCAAAAGTCTGTTTGTTAAAATTAGGAGAAACCCAGGTTAGATATAAATCAAAGGGGAGAGGTGGGGGACGGGGCTGTCAGCAGGTCCGGCAAGTAAAATATCCCCCTCGGTTTGTGCGCTATTAACAGAAGAATCAGCTCAGAACAATAAGCAGGGAACAGACATGAGGTCCACGGGGCCGTAATAGAGAACAAAGGCGTCCTAATGTCTTCCAGATTTCACAAGAATAACAGTCCATGTGTAATATCAAGCAGACAAATCCCAACAAATGCATCATACAGGGCGCTTTATACCGTACATAAGGCAGGAGCCAAAATATATAACAGACCGCTATACTTGATCGCCCCAGAAATCTATCCATATTCAGATTAAGATCCAGAATACATGAAAGTGGCAGAATTTATCCCATAGAACCAGGGCCGGGACTCGCAGTTTATGGATCGGCCATAGAAACTTGCTCTGTTATTTGCATCTGATCAAGGCTTCGGACCAAGCATGGTGTAGGGGCCGCCTTATTGCTTGCCGTAGGGTGCCCAGTGACTGCCATACAGGGCTAAATAAATAATACCGCACTAATATAGCGCATCAGATCAGGAGTTAGTGGGGTGTTGGGCAGCAGTATGCTCTGTGGTTAGGTTTACTGTGGGCCCGTGATGTATATTGAAGAGAAGATGATGGTGGTTGATCCCTGGCAATTGCCCCTTTGGCCCTGTTTTATCCAGCTTTGTACATTTAATGGGGTTGCGCTGTTATGGACACTTATAGGGGATTAGTATCTGATCACTGGGGGTCCAAAGGAGGAACAAAGGACCCCTAAAGCCTCCTTGTGAATGAAGCACCAATGTTCTTGCGTGACCAGTGCTCCATCCACTTATATGGGACTGCGGGCATTGCCATACAGGGCATAAATAATACCGCACTAATATAGCACATCAGATCAGGAGGTTACAGCCCAAGCGGTCCCATACCAGAGAATGGAGCACACTATGTTCACATCCTCCTGATGACTGGATCATTATGGTCAGACCCCCAGTGCTCAGACACTCATCCCCCATCATATGGGTAGGGGATAAATGTTCATAACATCATAGCCCCTTTAATTATTGTCACTGGTTTGGAGACACTAGACCCATTGAAGATCAGCACCCAAAGGTCATTACTTTCATCCACCAGCTTCCTGTAAGTCCCACCATAAATGACCTTGAACATAGACAAAGCAAAATGCATCCTATAGGCTAATGACATTGTTCTAACCCCACCCCTGAGGAGCCTCCCATGCAATTGGAGGTACAAACCATTATCTGAGTAGGGTAAAAAAAAAAAAAAAAAAGTTCAATACATGAGAATTACAGTAACTGGCCCATCAGTATGTAAGGCCCACTATAGCTCTGATGTTTTGGGGGGACTATAAAGTGGGTAACCTTCTCTCATTGCAAAACCTTGTATTTAAAGGGTCCTTTGTAGTGACAGATTCCTTGTAACACCCATATATCGCCGAATTCAGGAAGGATAAAAAGAACCCAAGTTACTTTTGCTCTCCCCTTAAATTTGAAGATGGAGGATCTCATTCCGAAATAATCAAGAATCTCGTCTTGTTCTAGTTTTGTCTTCTGTTCTTTTTCCCAGGAGGAAATCAATTATGGCAGCTCCGGGCTGGCAAAAAAAAAATAAAAAATAGTCCAGCATGACTATATTAAGGAAACCATCCACACTCAATTATATGGAATCTGGAGACAAAAACAGATGAAAAAAAACAAAAAATATATTTCATAGCACTCACCAGACATAGGGATAATCCTAACTGATAAGTGTATTCAATTCATCAACTACAAGGCAAGCCAAAGAAAACAGGGAGCTGCAGGCCGAGTGGTGACTTGTAATTTTGGGAAGTTGTTCCTGCGAGCGGATCGTGTGCTTATGTTGCCCCCTGTTGATAGAGAAGCAGCAATGCTGGTTTATATTCAGCCCATAATACACCGAAACCTCTGTATGCATGTTATCACATAATTAACACATCTAAGGTCTGCATAGAAACAGTTCCCTAACTCCAAGGGCATAGCAAGATGTAATAGAACGTGATAGGGAACGCATCCGGAATAGAGAGATAGAGATGAAAGATAGATGATAGAAAGATATAAGATAGATAGATGGATGGATGGATGGATAGATAGATAGATAGATAGATAGATAGATAGATAGATAGATAGGAGATAGATAGATAGATAGATAGATAGATAGATAGATAGGAGATAGATAGATAGATAGATAGATAGATAGATAGATAGATAGAGGAATGGATAGATAGATAGATAGATAGATAGATAGATAGATAGATAGATAGATAGATGATAGATTAGATAGATAGATAGATAGATAGATAGATAGATAGATAGGTAGATAGATAGGAGATAGATAGATAGATAGATAGATAGATAGATAGATAGATAGATAGGAGATAGATAGCAGATAGATAGATAGATAGATAGATAGATAGGAGATAGATAGATAGATAGATAGATAGATAGATAGATAGATAGATAGGAGATAGATAGATAGATAGATAGATAGAAGATAGATAGATAGATAGATAAGAGATAGATAGATAGATAGATAGATAGATAGATAGATAGATAGATAGATAGATGATAGATAGATACTGTACAAAGATAGATAGATAGATAGATAGATAGATAGATAGATAGATAGATAGATAAATAGATAGGAGATAGATAGATAGATAGATAGATAGATAGATAAGAGATAGATAGATAGATAGATAGATAGATATGAGATAAATGATAGATAGATAGATAGATAGATAGATAGATAGGAGATAGATAGATAGATAGATAGATAGATAGATAGGAGATAGATAGATAGATAGATAGATAGATAGGAGATAGATAGATAGATAGATAGATAGATAGATGATAGATAGATAGATAGATAGATAGATAGATAGATAGATAGGAGATAGATGATAGATAGATAGATAGATAGATAGATAGATAGATAGATGATAGATAGATAGGAGATAGATAGATAGATAGATAGATAGATAGATAGATAGATAGATAGGAGATAGATGATAGATAGATAGATAGATAGATAGATAGATAGATAGGAGATAGATAGATAGATAGATAGATAGATAGATAGATAGGAGATAGATAGATAGATAGATAGATAGATAGGAGATAGATAGATAGATAGATAGATAGATAGATAGATAGGAGATAGATGATAGATAGATAGATAGATAGATAGATAGATAGATAGATAGATAGATAGATGATAGATAGGAGATAGATAGATAGATAGATAGATAGATAGATAGATAGATAGATAGGAGATAGATGATAGATAGATAGATAGATAAATAGATAGATAGATAGATAGATAGATAGAAGATAGATAGATAGATAGATAGATAGATAGCAGATAGATAGATAGAGAGATAGATAGATAGATAGATAGATAGATAGATAGATTGATAGATAAATAGATAGGAGATAGATGATAGATAGATAGATAGATAGATAGATAGATAGATAGATAGATAGATAGTTCGATAGATATTCCAAGTACAGAGAAGCATCATAAAATGACTTTACTGGTGGGTGTAAATCCTAAAGATCCGGCATATGCATAGATAGTAATGCAAAAAATGGACAGCACTCCAAGAATGTGAATCTAATGAGTGAAGAAGATTTATTCCATTGCAACGTTTCGGTCCTAAAACTACAGGACCTTTCTCAAGCAGTTGCAATGGAAAAAATCTTCCCCTATTTCATTCACATTTTTGGAGTGCTATCCATTTTTTTGCATTAGATAGATAGATAGATAGATAGATAGATGATAGATAGATAGATAGATAGATAGATAGATAGATAGATAGATAGGAGATAGATAGATAGATAGATAGATAGATAGATAGGAGCTAGATAGATAGATAGATAGATAGATAGATAGATAGATGATAGATAGATAGATAGATAGATAGATAGATAGAATCATAAATACATGATAGATAGATAGATAGATAGATAGATAGATAGATAGGAGATAGATAGGTAGATAGATAGATAGATAGATAGATAGATAGATAGATAGAATCATAAATACATGATAGATAGATAGATAGATAGATAGATAGATAGATAGATAGATAATTAGATAGATAGATAGATAGATAGATAGATAGAAGATAGATAGATAGATAGAATCATAAATACATGATAGATAGATAGATAGATAGATAGATAGATAGATAGATAGATAGATAGGAGATAGATAGATAGATAGATAGATAGATAGATAGATAGATGATAGAGAGATAGATAGGAGATAGATAGATAGATAGATAGATAGAATCATAAATACATGATAGATAGATAGATAGATAGATAGATAGATAGATAGATAATTAGATAGATAGATAGATAGATAGATAGATAGATAGATAGATATTTAGATAGATAGCTAGAGCCTTGGCTGTCTTCCTCTTCAGTGAGGTTCACACTGACCACTGTTTGCAGCAGATTGGGGTGTGACACTATAGACAATCCTAAAAATGTCCATATTAGAAAAGTCAAATTGAAAATAATAAAAAAAAAAGTACGTTAGACGGAAAATGTTTGTCGGCGTTCCCCTTTAACATAACCTCTAGGTCAGTGAACATAGATGGAGGAAGGCGGAGGGATCCTAAAATCTGCGGCAATACAAGTTTTATGTTCCCAACTCTTTCCCCAGCAAACACCAGAGCATAACAATAAGGCATTCAATCAGAAATTGCAGCTTTAGAAACAACAGTAAATTACAGCTTGCAGGATGAGTGGCGTGTCGTGTCTTCCCCACAAGCTATGATTTTAAATTAGAGCGAATATCTGCTCGCCAATGTTTACGCTTTGCCGGAACGTACAAGGTCACACTGGCTGATGCCGGCGATAATGTTACTGGGCTCTGCTACATGGCCTCATTACTGTCACCGGACTGATATTTAGGGTACAGGACCATAGGGGCTGTCCTGGACTAGACTGAGAAATAGCTGATTTACGGCTTTCCTGGCAGGTACGAAATAGTTTACAATATCCATTATCTATACCAACTTTTTAGGGTCGAAATCTGTAGAGAATGTCAAATTTGTCGAGTTATTTCACGTGTTATACTCTAGTCACATCCAGAGCTGCGTTCATGGTTGCCCGTGAAATAATAAAATAACGTAGCGGATAGAAATGACAGATGCATTTATGACAGGGAAGTAGCTATTGGGGTGCAGAGCAATCAATACCGGGCCCTAGAGCCAGAGGGGGCCCTAAAGCCTCCCCACAATATTATAGAACCCCAGTATTATAGATAGCACATGATAAGTGGAAGCTCTGTTACAGATTTTACATTGGTGTCCAAGAGTTTCCAGTTACGACTCTGGATCCTTCCAAAAAAGGGCTTTCAGAGGCTACTTCTGGGTAGTGTACATCATTGGCTGTTAGACAGGCCTCTACAACACACTCAAAGACATTTTGCCCAATTGTTGGACTTTGAGGGGACTCATCATTGGACCGAGAGAAGCAGGGTGATAGATTTGATGAATTGCCCACTATCTAGGCCGTTCTGACCTAACTCTTGGGGGTTGTTACTAGTAGTGGTTACAAAAGGGGACACAAACATGGAGATCAAGCTCCGGATTGCCCAGACAGACCACCAGTAGAGAGGACTGTTTGATCCAAAGACAACCATGAGTAACCTTCATGACAAACCCCTGTCTTTGCTCGGCTAATCCATGTTCTGTTTGGGACCTGATGACATTTGGGTTGGATTATAGAGGCCTCATGGCTGCCCCCTGCTGTTGTGATGTTCTGGGCAGCCATTGGAGACGACAGTCGGTCATCCCATAGTAGTGATACGAGGACACTAACAGCTCATCCTATGCCAACATGTCTTGTCTCCCATGGCAGGGCAGACAACTGGCATTTTTCTGCAGGATAATGCTCGCCCACACCCACAAGGGTTTCCTAGGAATGTCTCCAGCTCTTCCTTAGCCTGTCAGTCATCAGATTTATCACCATTTATGGGACCCTAGCATCAGCAGCCTATGAATATGCAGGATGTAAAGGGCCACCTATGGGCATATGTGCCACAGGATACCATACAGAACCTGTATATAGCCCTGCCCAAATGTATCTCATCTTAACAGCCAACGGGGTCCTAGAGCCCCTCCTCTGGCTGTAATATTATAATCCCTTCCATATATCATCATTATATTCACACATAGTCAGCTTCCTCCCATTCATACATCTCCTTCTCGGTGCGGTACTTTTTATGTCAATGAGTGTGTAATGGTTTCCTCACCTCACTAACTGCTTAGAATACATTTACACTTGTCACATTTGCATATTGTAAATCTGATACATATTAGACTACGAGATCTGCGGATGAAAACCTACTCCTGATGTGTTGCGGGGGTGCGGTAGATTCGTTGTCATTCATTACTCCTCATTGTCATTCTAGGGGGCTAATCCCAATTTTTAAGGACAGAAATTCTTTATTGGATGTGAACTTGGTTGCAGATTGACATCAGATCTGAAGCAGATTTCTGCACTGAATTCTGTTTCGAATCCAACCTGTCTCGCTCTCATGGACCCACATTACTTTGTGGAATACAGAAATTTTTTGATTAATTTCAATAGGAAATGTGTAATACCTTATTTTGCCTATGGGGGCACTGCAGGATAATTGAACTCTAATAGTAGGTTGTACTTTTACAGCTGATTATTGGGTTCCTAGCAGTGGGACACCCTGTAATTGGCTTCAGGGTACATTCCCATGGCAAACCCAAGGGTAAGCCTAAATGGAGGAGGACTCAGCTCAAGGCACAAGGTTTTTGGATATTGGTGTCTCAAGGACTTGAACATAAAAACAAGAAACCTATTTTTATTATTATTATTATTATTATTATTATTATTATTATTATTATTTTTATTATTATTATTATTATTATTATTATTATTATTCCTTGGATTTTAAGAAGTTCCAAATTTTTGTCTGATTTTGTACAAAATATTTTTAAAAAATTTTTTGGGAAATTACAATTTTTACATTTTTGTTTAGAAATTATAGCTCAAATCTAGACCAGTCTAACTTATTAAGAAGCACACCGCCCGACACAGAGGAGATCAAGACTGAAGTAAGAAATGACAGTCTTGAGGAGTCTCCCCAAGACTAAGAGCAAGTCTTTGCCCAAAACATGTAAGAGATTCCTCCAATGTGTTCCAATAACAATAAAGACCATAAATCCTGGATATCTTCATTGTCTATGGTTCTTACAAAAAATACTGCCACACCCGTCCATAGGTCATGTGTGCTATTACAGCTTAGCCCTAGTTACTTCAATGGAGCTGAGTTGCAGTACCACATACAACCCATAGATAGGAGTGGCGCTGTTTCTTACAGCTGTTTCTTAGAGTTTTACTACTGACATACACATCACATATGATACTGTACGTTAAACACATTGTGACAGCACGTCTCTGATGTCTGTAGCATATCGTACATTATCACACTGGGCTATAACATGTGTCTTCTGTATTCTTTTTTTTTTTTTTTTTAAATGTAGATTGTGAGCCCCACATAGAGCTCACAATGTACATTTTTCCCTATCAGTATGTCTTTTTTGGAATATGGGATGGAAATCCATGCAAACACGGGGAGAACATACAAACTCCTTGCAGATGGTTTTTTGCCCCTGGCGGGATTTGAACACCAGGACTCCAGCGCTGCAAGGCTGCAGTGCTAACCACTGAGCCACCGTGTGGCCCCTATGTGTCTTCTGTATTCTGACAGATCAAGGAAACACATCATATCTTGTTAGTTGTTACTTGCTAAGCAGAAAATACATAATTGCAATCAATATTTCAACCACAAGGTGGCGCTTCAGAGAATTGTACAAAAAATCTCTGTGGCCTTTGATCCATATAGACAGGTGTCTACGCAACAGCTCACCATGTGGTTAGATGAGGTATTGCAATAAAAATTAAATAGTTAACACCGTACTATCATAATTTGTCCCCTTGAGGCATAAATGACATTAAGTGACAGAATTAGGAAGGATTTAATGACAGATTTATGGTTGATACATAAACTATAAACTCATTGCTGATGATATTGACATTTCTGGAGATTGTAGGACTCCATGGGTATCACCGATATGCTCTAAGGCTGTGTTCACATGTGGTAGATTAAGTGTGGAAATGTTAAGCCCGCTGTTCTGTTTATAACCATCAGAATTCATCAAGTCCTGGCCATAGATTTACAGAAGTGTTATAGAGGACATTTCCGCTCCTTGGACTTGTCTGCTATAATAACTACTTGGACATAGTATGACAATTCTGGAGCGTCTTTCCTTACAGCTTTCCTCTATTGTATCTCCTGGAAATAAATGAATGAACTGGCAACTGACTGTAACTTTATACATTTCCAGGAGGAATTTCAGAGGAACAGCTGTTAGGGAATTGCAATAGGAGCAATTCCCCAGTAGCTGCTGGAAACCCTGGGAAGGGGCACAAGAGACAGTGAGCCTTAAGCTGAAGCCCCCACTGTCCCTTCCTGCTTGCCGGTCCTATCCTATGTAATAGGCGGCAACTTGGAGACGATCCCTTCCTATATACATGAAAACACAAAACACAGACAAGACAAACAACAACAAGGGAGGTCAGCTTGCCGAGGGTCCAGTAACAGTCAAGCAATGCAGTGTCAAAATCGATATCCAAAAGAGTAGTCAATAGGGAAAGCCAAGGTCAAGAATCAGAATACACGAAAAAAAAGCAAGAGAAAAGCCAGCACACACAAGGCAATAGCAAGCACCAATGTAAATGAGAGCCAAGAATAAATAGGGAGGAAGAACCTGAACCTGATAGGAAGGCAGGCTGTCAATCACAGGGCAAGGCTAAACTTAACTCTTAGAGGAGCAGAGGGAAAAGAAGGTAAAGGAGACGGGTGTGGTGGAAAATCAGTTAACAAGGTGAAGGAATAGGACAGTGATCAGACAATGCAACCAAAAACTCTAAGCAAGTTATCAAACTGCACGCGCCTCCTGCGCCGCAGCACGTGAACAGAGGGTGGCGCGGAGACCAGAACAGGCAGAGGTGTTACAACAGCACAATGAATACTTTTAAGAAATAGCTGTTTTTTGAGGAATATAAGTATTTTCTAAAGCATATGTTGGGAAAGTTAAAAGGTCCTTTTTAAAGGACATAATTTTGGTTGCCTGCAGCCACCAGTAGGGGGAGCTTACTTCCTGTCCAATCCTAGGTTGTTCTAACCGATGTCATCAGACTCCCCAAACCGAATGCCGAATGAGACTGAGCCTCGACCTCAAAATCTACGGCAAGATCAAGCAGGACATTTCTTTATTCAAAATTCCTCCATGTGAGCAACCCCGAATGGTCCATGCACATGTCAAGTGTGCCTCCGAGTTTGGGTCACGTTTATCACGGTATGCAGTCGGATGACACTATGAGTAACATCTGTGTGCATTACGTGGTGCCTTCACATCTATGGGGCTTCTGAACCCATTCCGCTCCGATAACACGGATGATTATAGAGAAGCCCCTATTCTGCTCCATGGTATCGGAACGGAATGGATCCGCAAGTCAGATGTCAATCCAAGTGTCATCCAATTGCACTCCATGACCCAACTTGGTTGTGTTCATGGGGTTTTAGTGTCCTAAATGCCCCTGGCAGGTTCCCTTTACCCGGACACAGACCCTATACAATATATAGAACTGATCCTACTTTCGGAGAACCGCGTACCCTTCAGACGGGAGTTGATCTACTGATTGATGGTCGATTCTAAGAATAAACCATTCATTGGTTAAACCCTTTGGACCAAATATTGTAAAATTGGAGCCTCGGCCAATATAACACTATCGGAAAGGTACATATTAAATCTATTGTATTTGGCCCCCATTGTAAAGTCCCACCCCCAGGGTTAATGGGCTCTGTATCCCGCTATTTCCCTGTAAGGGTTACTTTCCCAGTTTTCTGTGTATTTTTATGCTCAGCTTGTAAATGAACATGTGCTGCAGACGTGAAACTTACCATGCAGCTCATTCACCATGCTCTGCACTTGACATATGTTACACCGTTTGGCAGGAAAATGGAAATCATCAACACAATTATTCACGTCCTCTATATAGGTCAATGATCTCAACTTACATCCCAGTATGCGCTAACTCACAGACCTCACTGAGATCCACAAAGACTAATAAATTTTTACACTCACGCATTGTATTTTTTTACAGCCCCTGGTCTTCCATGACTCCTTTATCTATCTGATACGGCTAGAAAGCCGCCCATAGATAGAAGGTAATTGCAAAAAGTACTACAGATGGCAGCTATCAATCCCAAATCGCCCTGGCGGGGCTCAGTATGCAATTTGTTTCAATGAAGTACCAAGGGAAGAGCGTCTGCCAATAGCAAGGGTGCACCTATTAGAGAGTAATTCATGAGGCTGCAATTTGGCAGGGTCCCTTTAGATAGAGGGGCCCAGTCCTGGTTGTTTCTACCCCATTTATATTGCAAAGAACCAATACAGGCACACACAAAGATGCAGCAAAGCTGAGTTTGCAGCAGGGTTCAGCACACACTCAGCACTGCTACATCTGAGATGTAGCAGTGCTGGCTGTGTGCTCAGCTCGGATGCATCTCCGGAGTAGCCAAGCTCAGCGCATGGCCAGCTCTGCTTCATGTCCGATATATCAGTGCTGGGCGTGCACTGAGCTCGGCTGCATCTCCAAAGTAGCCAAGCTGAGCGCACGGCCAGCTCTGCTTCATCTCCGATGTAGCAGTGTTGGCCGTGTGTTCAGCTCGGATGCATCGCCAGAGTAGCCGAGTTCAGCACACAGCCAGCTCTGCTTCATCTCCGATGTAGCAGTGCTGGCTGTGCGCTCAGCTCAGATGCATCTCCGGAGTAGCCGATCTCAGCGCATGGCCAGCTCTACTTCATCTCCGATGTATCAGTGCTGGCCGTGCACTGAGCTCGGCTGCATCTCCGGAGTAGACGAGCTCAGCGCGTGGCCAGCTCTGCTTCATCTCCGATGTAGCAGTGCTGGCCGTGCGCTGAGCTCAACTGCTTCTTCGGAGTAGCCAAGCTGAGCACACGGCCAGTTCTGCTACATCTCGGCATAGGAATGCATTGACCAGCGTTGATTGGCCGAATGCCATACAGAGTATAGCATTCGGCCAATCAACGCTGGTTCTGCCGGTGGAGGTGGAGTCTAAGATCGGTCCACAGCAGTCTCCATTCTGGTCTGATATTAGACTCCGCCTCCTCACAGACGAGCCTCCAGCAGAACCAGCATTGATTGGCCGAATGCTGTACCCTATATGGCATTCGGCCAATCAACGCTGATCAATGCATTCCTATGGGAAAAAGTCAGCTCCCGCATATCGCAAGCTGACAGGGATCCCGACATAATACAGTGACTTGGGCATGTTAGATGCCCCCAGACATGCTTCGCCTGCTGTCCCAGTTGCATTGCAGAGGTGTTGGCATCATTTCCTGGGGTGTGATAGTGGAATTAGTAACTCTCCTGAGTCGAATGGTGGGATCCCCTGAAACAAAGAATTTTTCCCCTTAGACTATAATGGGGTTCGATATTCCTTCGAATAGTCCAATATTGAGCGGCTATTCGAAACGAATATCGAATATTTAACTGTTCGCTCATCTCTAGTAAAATCGTCTTTGGAATTTGCATGTAACCATAATGGGCAGGTATAATGATTGTATTGATTGTCCCGCAGACACCACTGCTTGTTTTTGGTCTTACGTCCAACCCATCATCAGCTCCATAACATTATATACAGGTATGAACCCCGGGGCACTCGCTTTTCTATCATTCGCCTGCTTTGTTTGTGTTCGTTTCCAATTTGCAGAAAATTCCCATATTTTCTTTTCCTTCATTTTTACACCAGATGTGACGGAGTCGGCCGCTGTCCTGCATCACTCGTAACTCCCATCACTCCTCATTTCCTGAGTTAATTACCGTAACCTTCTCCTCGACCCCTCGACAGGAAGGTCTGCACTCCATCCTAGACATCAGCACAAGACCAAGGCTCAGGTAGAAGATGTCGGATCTCACGTTGGAGATGCTACTGGCAACGTGCAAAATTAGGAGCAAATAATAATGGGCGCTTCTCTTATAATTATTTTTAGGACTTCCTCCCAGACGAAGTGGCCGGAGTAGTCCCAGAACCAACATTATCAAAATATTGATGATCAATACTAAGGATAGTTCATCAACATCAGATCAATAGGGGGTCCAAAACCTGGCACCTACACCGAACAGCTGTCAGTGATCAGGTCAAATTACTGCAGATCAGCTAAGTTGCAGTAACTCAGTTCAGCCACTAACATAGAACGGAGCTGTCTGCTTCCTGCTCCATTCTCTGTGAATCAGAACAGCTAATAGATTAAGAGGGCTGACGTTGGATATTGATGACTGACCCTTAGCAAAGGTTATCAATATTTTAGTCGGAAAACCCCTTTAATTACGGACCCCTTTATTTATGGATTCTTATGTTACCCCAGAACTCTAGGTATTCTCAGATCACATATATTCTTCGTCAGACTCCTATATTTCCTACACTAATCACCATATGTATAGTCTGATCTCCTATAGTAGACCCATCTATTAATAACAGGCCCCCAAATAGGTTCAGATCTAAGGCCCCCTTTATTAATATCAGACCCCGAATTAATTCAGTCCTGATATCAGACCAAAAATTCCCCCATATACCTAACCTTATTCATCTACACTGGGTCCTGATGGCGTCCGGATATTTTTGGCATCACTACAAATTACCAGCAAGTATACCGGGCGATTACTCCAGTAGACAATGACGTCCGTATGTGGGTGACAGAGCCCAAAAATAGGGTAACTTTCTGTAATACTGTGGTTCTACAAAATTAGGAAAGTGGGGTATTACAGATTAGCTCCCTTGACTTGAATGCAATACCTGGCACGACCACTAGGGCAGGGTGGCGCTGTTTTACAAAAAAAAAATTTTTTATTAACCCCTTAACTGATTAACACCCTTCTGTCCTGTGATACCTACACACGTCTGTCTTATCACTACTAATACAGTCTAATAGGGCCCGGCTGCGAGGGAGCTTTAAAAAGGAACCTTTTACCAGGTCCGCCGCTTTCTCTTCAATAAAGCCGTAATTTTTCCGAATAATGCTCCAGCCATGTACAAGAGGCAATCCTTGAAAGGGCAATTAATACAGCGGGTTTAATAACACTCCATTATTAGTAGCGCTCTAATAAAATGAATTATCTAATGGGCAGGAGACGGCGGGTGGATACAAAGGTCACTCCTAATGGCTTTGCTGCTAACTGAACGTTCCATTTCACTAATGTACAGTATATTATAGTGTTTAGGCCTCATTGCATTGACAGTAAAGGTATATTATCGGGGAAGTCGCCGGCCACTTGTTGGGAAACAAGCGCCCATAGAGGGGTTTATTACTTTATTTCGCTTCCTATATATAACCTAATTATTTCTAATTATTGTCCTGCCGGGTGCAAGGTTAGATCTTAACCAGGATTTAATGTAGCAGGTTTCCGAATGACAAAAACCTCCTATAAAATCGCCGAAACACGCGGCTTAATGTATGAGATGGGAGCGAGCGGCTAATAGAAAACAGATCATTTCCCCCGCACGTCCGCGCGGTTCTTCAATCCCCAGAATTAAAAACACCCTGAAGGTGACTTCAAATATTTTAACACAAAGTGCGGCATTTATAACGTTTTCTGTTTCGACGCAACCCCCGAGCCACGAATCACAAGTCAAGGATGGATTGTGTGCGACTGCGAGACACTCGCCTGCCTGGGAGACGCTGGATTTTTTTTTTACTTTTTTTTGTCTCCCGGCCGCTGAGAAAGATTGTGGCAGGCAGAAATCAATAGTTACATCAATCTAATAAGAAGCTGACTTTGAATTTAAGGCAGGATGATTTCTTAAAGTGGCGGAGATGTTGTGCTGGGCTGAAAAACTGGATCTTTTGGTAATACTTTCCGGCTACTTAATTTCTTCACTGGCAGGGCTGATGTCAGTGGCTCCGACTTAGCTGCAATGTCTAATAAGAGATTGTTTCAGTCTGAGACCCAGATATTGTCTGATCGGAGGCTCCGCCATGCTTTACAATGCAGCGCTAGTTTCCCCTTGGGCAGGGGGTAGGTAAAGGATCATGGACCCTAGTGCAAAAATTACCCCCATTCTCTTGCAATTTCTCTTCAAGCCAGCCACTCATGATTGATATGTAACTTTCGTGTGAAGGGCTTAATGTTACTCTACCTGGTTGTCTAGGGTCAGTGAAAGGGTTAATGCATGTATACTAGGTGCTTTAGGGTAGTGGAGGGGGTTAATGCACATATGCTTAGTGGTATAAGGCAATAGAGGGGTTAAAGTCAGTATAATCGGTGTTCAGAGTTAATGTCAGTGGACCTTGGCAGTGGAGAGGTTAATGCAAGTACAATTAATGACCTCAAGCAGTGAAGGGGTTAATGTTGGTCTACCGGGGCTCTAGGGCAGCGAACGAGTTAATGGCAGTATACCAGGCTGTGAAGAGGTTAATATACAATAGTATAATTAGTAGTCTAGAGAAGTGAAGGGGTTAATGTCAGTTTACCAGGTGCTCTACAGGAAATAAAGGGGTTAATGTTAGCATGTCTGGTGGTCTAGGGCAGGAAAGAGTTTAACGTAAGTGTAATTAGTGGTCTAAGGAACTGAATGGGTTAATTTCAGTCCACATGACTGTCTAGGAAAGTGAAGGGGTTAATGTCAATATATCAGGTGCTCTAGGGCAGTGAAGGGGGTAATATAAATATAAATGGTGCTCTAGGGCAGTGAAATGGTTAATGTTTGCATGCTTGGTGGTCTAAGTGAGTGATGGAGATAATGTTAGTATGACTGGTGGTCTAGGGCAGTTAAGGGGTTAATGTCATTATACTTAGTGGTCTAGGGCAGTTAAGGGGTTAATGTCATTATACCTAGTGGTCTAGGGCAGTTAAGGGGTTAATGTCATTATACCTAGTGGTCTAGGGCAGTGAAGGGATTAATGTCATTATACCCAGTGGTCTAGGGCAGTTAAGGGGTTAATGTCATTATACCCAGTGGTCTAGGGCAGTTAATATTCAATGGAGGTGTCCTGTGTAGAAAACCTATTTCTATACCCAATGTAGTAGGGGGGTCCTCTGTTCAGGATCCTCATATTTTGGCCAGATTGAAGAGCGGTTACAAGGAATGTCTCTCGCTCTGGAGGACCTGTCCTGTCTAGACCCACAAGAACCCTATTGATTTGAATGGATTCTATGTAATACTTCATTTCTCCTGCGGAGGTGCTGCAGGGAAATTGAATTCTCGGTGGTCCAAAAATAAGAACCCCTATAAGGGCCACACCACGCCTGCGATACAAAACTAACAAACACTAGGCCTTGGAACATCAAGAGACAGGGATAATCTGTACACGTACCACCCAGGAGCTCGATCTATATTCCCCTAGGCCTCCCAATCTAACGAACCATTGCCTACTCTAAGCATGGAAGGAATAGGAGAGCATTAGATTGCAGGCGCTTGTACCTATACTCCCAATTACATGACCCGTATCACATAGATTGTTGTATATGACTTACTGAGCTTCTTCATCTTTCCAGCTGATAAGATTCTTCCTTTCTTCCAGGTCTCTCGAGTCTCCAGCGCTGTATACAGAGCACAGAATTTGATGTAAAGCCGCATAGATATGTACAAGATTATGAATATTTCACGAAAAATGTAAATACATTCTGCCGTGACACAATCTATGAAATATTGCCTTGTGCTGAATGTTAAAGTTCCCTCTGTGCACCTCGCGTCTGCGGCTATACGTTACCAGACACTACCTATATTGCGGTTTTATTTAATGATGTTCTTTGTTTTTCTGGTCCTGATAAGTAAATTACAATATGAAATGCGGCAGCGCTCCGTCATAGAAGAGGGATGAAAAACAGCCGGCATCGGCTCTGTGAGATATGTAATAAAATAGGAAGGATTTTGTGTTTACAATTCAAATGACCGGCAAGACGTCACGAAAAATATATCACAGCAAGGATAAAGAGAGGTCCGGCAAGGCTGGCACAGGAATAAAAGTCATATACAATAATGTGGACGAGTCTTAGGAAAAAAATGCTGCAAAGAAAATCCCATCAGTATTTGGTGTGACCTTTGCCCTTTGGAGGAGGAGTCCTGGAAGTGATGATCCGGCCCCCGCAGATAGAGCCCTGATCTGAACATCATCCAGTCTGTCTGGGATGATATGAAGAGCCAGATGGATTGCAGCAAGCCTACATCCACAGATCTGTTTGGAACAACCAGCCTGCCATGCACACACATATACAGTATAATCATTACACACTACACAGATTACATGTATGTTCTCTCCAGCAGCAACTTGTCATAATACAGCAGAGCATTAAAGAGGAGCCTTGAAGTGCAAAGGACAAGGCCTGCTTTGATGTTCCTGCACTGCTTTCTGTAATCTTCTCCCCTCTCTCTTCTTCAGGTCATAACAGAGCTGCCTATATCAAGTTACAACAGCCAGAAAGAAGCTCTGGCTGCTGTAACCTGACTACTGTAACTGAAGGGCGCACAGACAGAAAATCTGCAGAATCTGCTGACACTCTAATCCTGTACCCTTTTTATATTCCTCCTAACAGACCCTACCCCTACCTGCCCCCTTGGCTACCCCCCTGCACCCGTCCATGGTTTATACCTACTATTTCAACTCTGCTCCATTGAATTAAATTAATAGAAATGTATCTGAGCCACAAGACTACACTCACTACAACGCAGCCTGGTTTTTCTAATTCTAGACAATCCATTTAATTGTGACTACACCATTGAATAAAATCACAGGCCTCACATTCCCTGTGTCCACCCTAGAGCCTTGCCGTAGTGTTAGGTACCATAAGGAATCTATCAATCCTATCGATGCTGCAGGTGGATCATCAAATCTTCCCGTTTTTTTGCAGTTATCAATCTATCTTGTTTTCATTACAGATAATTGCATTTTTTTTTACACGAGATTTTTGCAGATCTGCTTTTTTTTTTCCCTGCGCTTCTTCGCTTTGAATACAGAACTGAACGCTGTAGGGGAAATTTCCTTCTTTGCTTAGAAACGGAACACACAAACTGTCAGATCTCTCAGATCAGCGGCTGGTTAAGTACAAACAGCCAATCTGCCATGTATATATTTTGTGAACATACAAGAATGGCCTAGCTGGTGGCTGTAATTTAAAATAGATTACATCTATTGCATTAAAGGAAATATGATAGAGGCGGAACGCCGAGATTTAATCCGTGGGCTTCCCGCAAAAAACGAAATTTTTTATTATGATGATTATGTCTCAAAAAATAGGTAATATTGTAGCAGACGCAGGTTCACAGACATCACACATTATCTTTAGGGAAATGTAATCTTACAAAATTATGAGCGCCTTTCCCTTAGGGGAGGGTAAAAGGGGCTCTCCAAGTACATGAAAACGGGGCATTGCTGGGTGGGGGGCTAGATATTAGTACCACCCAATAGAACGCAGTGGTCCTGAGATAGTAACAGCAATGGTAGGTTTCCAAAACTCCAATTTATTTCAATGAAGACTGGACAACATCAGGGAAGTATTCAGCCATGACTATGAACCCATTCTCATGAATGAAACCAACAGACATGAAAAGCCCAATGCAGTGGCGTAACTAGGAATGGCGGGCCCCGTGGTGAACTTTTGACATGCCCCCCCCCCCCCGCGCGCGCGACCGACACCAAAGACCTCAACCGACCCCCTCCTACGCATTCCTGTGCGCTCTATTATGCCCCATAGTGGCCCCTTCACACAATATTATCCCCAATAGTGGACCCTGCACACAGTATTATACCCCATAGTGGCCCCAGTACACAGTATTATGTCCCATATAAACTATTATTATACTCTGGGGTCTTTTCAGACTGCAGAGTATAATAATCAGAGACCCAGGGGGAGAAAAACATAAAAAACTACTGTCTCTTACCTGTCCCCCAGCTCCTCCGCTGCCGTCCTTCTTCAATGACGTCACATGACCCAGGACGCAGGCCGGGTTCATGTGACGTCAGAGACGTCAGACAACTAGGAAGAAGGCCTGGCCAGGATCGTTGAGAGATAAGTAACAGTGTTTTTTATGTTTCTTACCTCCCTGGTCCACCAATCATTACACTCGGGGGTCCAAAAAGACCCCCGAGTACAATGATAGCAGAGGTCACCGGGCCCCTAATGTCCCGGGCCCTGTCGCAGCTGCCTCTGCTGCTATGGCGGTAGTTACGCCACTGGCCCAATGACATCATCATCTGACTGGTGCTGTCATCCTGAGTATTTTGGTGTCTTGTTTATCCAAATCTGTTCAGCCTTTCCAAAGATATAGGCCGTTAGCCTTAGTGCCGAGTGGGCGGTAATACTGCACTAAATACATCACACAGAGACGTCGCCCCCTGTTACCTGCATTTGTTACAATGTTACTTGTTATTTGCATCTACAATAACAGGGCTTATATCTTTGGAATAGCTGAACATATTTGGATAAACAAAACACCAAAACGCTCAGGGTGCCGATGCCTTTTACGATTGCAAGTAATTGTGCTAAAGATCCTGTTTAATCTTAAATTGCTGAATAACATTATGACTATATTATATCATTTATCTGCTATTGCTAATTATTCACATATTGTATTATCCTCCAGAGCTGAATTCAAAATTCTGCTAGTTCCTACTGGAATCAGTCAACAGACAAGCCCTGATATTACCATTACTAGCTTACTCCAGACCCTGAACATGACGGATATACAGGAGAGCAGAATATATGTAAAGAGTTAATCTGTTCTTAAAGGTGAACACATAGAATTCCTTTAATTCATCAGAAGGCTAACAATGACATGCAGCTCCTCTTATAATTCACGACTCGTCTGTATATAACACCGTATAACATATTCAATTACGTCTTCAGCTCTTCCCTCAGCGTCTTGCAGAATTTTGTGGCAGAATTTCTTTTCCATATTACGGTTTCTTTCCATTTGATCTCAGAACTCGCGCTGCGTCGGGACTGTAAAATAATCACCATCTGTTTTCCTTTAGAGAGGATGAATTCAATGACAAGATGGACGGTAATTTATAAGGCACATATGTAAAAGTTGAAAAGAAGACTTTGAGGACGGAGGCCTTGGACGGAGGAGCGTGTGGCTTTAAGCGAGGCTGTGTCATACTAATGGGGCCACCAACACGGAGGAAGAAGAGGCCATTAATGCCCCGGCCGTCTGTCATTAAAAATTAACAAACATATTGAATAGATTTTAAGGATCAGCTTGAAGACCGGGGATATTAAGTGTTGTAGGAAGTCTTAGAAGCTGTTGGCAGGATGACTGTACACGGTATTAAAGGGGCTGTCTGGATTACAAATCCCATTTCCAAGACTCTAAGAGAATTATGGGATCATATTAGGATTCTCACCTATTACCTAGAGGTTATATTTCTCTCTTTCTCATCTATGGAGGACTTAGCCGTTACATAGACAGAAAATTCAGTTTAATTGGAAATGTGTAATACTTCCATTGTCCTTTAGGAGTGCTGCAGGGAATTGAACCTTTTAATGTTTCCTCTTTAGGTTGAAAAGAGGAACCTTGTCCAAAATTAATAGAAAAGAAAAACAGGGTTTTCTTCAATGTGGTGGCAGTAAGACGCTCATGTGGCGGCACTTTTCCTCTTTTACACCACAGTGACTTACCATTTCTCTGTCCAGTGCTGCCCAGGGACTCCACCCCTGCAGTACACCTGGAGCTCCACCAGGAAAGAATGGACACACACCAGATACCTGTGTACACATGGTGGATTCCTCCTTACTGTACAGCAGATTCTGGATAAGGACAACTTGCACAGTGGTGTAGAACAGTAACTTGTGCAAGACTCAAGGCTATGGGGTGAATGGCGTGCTTCCACAGTTGGGGGCATCACTGTATCCACCATTGCAGGTTCCAGGCTCCCAGCAAGTATTCATGAAGATGTGCTGGCTGATGTCTTAGCGTAGGTGTCCTACTCCTTGTGGCCAGCAGATAGCTCTCTCACCTTCTCTGGCCAAACTAATTGTTGCCTCCTCTAAGTAGTCCTCCAACAGACTGACCTCCTAGTCCTATGAGCCATCTCTCCGTCTTGCCTTGAGATGCAACTCAACTTCAACGGTGCAACTCATAGGGACACCTTAGTTTCCAAAGTTTCCAGAACACAGACTGTGCAATGGCCTGGCCGAATTATTAAAGCACATCAACACAGTGCAAGTACGTCATAACCCAAATATTCAAGTTGCACGTTTGTAAGCCGTGTACCGAGGTGGGCTCCCCAGGATACAGCAAAGTCACGAACAAAGGAAGTGAGTCCAATTCAATTTAACCAAGATAGGACTTTACTTAGTTTAGATAACCTCTTTTGTCCAAAAGAACACTCCCAGGTATTACATTTACACAGCCTAGAGGCTGGGACCCTGGTGTTATACAGCACGGTGCCCACTAGTGTGGCCTTCAATATACTCCAAGCTTTTACCTACCTGCAGGCTGCGCCTATGCAGCTGCCTGTTACCTGTTATTACCCTATTACACAGGAACAATTCAGTGTGTGTGACACAGGCATCCGGCGGTGTAACACCAGGGTTTACAATCTTATCACAATACTACTGAATTCCCCCCAAACCAAGTACAACTAAGCAAGTATAATGGTTAGTTAGCTTGCAAGCCAAACAGTGTAAAGTTAAACTAAATGTTGCTCCCAGACTTCCTTAAAAGTCCCTTTCTGGGAGATATAACTCTGTAGAAATCCTCTGTGACTTAGTCCTTTTACCAGACAGGTAGATAGTTCACCAGTATTGCAGCCTGGGGTGATGATTATACCTAACTAACTAACTACAGGCTTTTTACTCAGTCCCAGCAATATGGTGCAAAACTTGCAGTGTGGTGCGTGCACGCTTACTTCTGTTGGGTACCTTTTAGTCTCTGTTAGCATCAGGGTGAAGAGGAGCTCCTCGGACAGCATGCGGTCTCACTGGCAGTCTCACTTCTCAGCCAAGTCTCTGACAGTAATCTTCTCCTTAGGATGGTGTCTGGACAGACTCTGAAAGTCTCAAATCCTCAGCTATTCTTGCTGTGGCTTCTCCCTCCAAGGACCCTCTCTGCACAGTGATGTCTCCACAGCTCTCTCTTCTCTAGAGTCCAGCACACTCTGACTCAAAATGGCTCCTAGAACCTTCCTACAACGATCAGGGTCTCCACATCAATCTTCCAGGGGCATGCAGCCTTTTTCCTTTTACTTGTTATCTCGCAACAGCGACCTCTTGTGGTCAAACAACAAAATGTCAGGTTATGAAAACACCAACTCAATTACACATTGCACATTCACTACACAGGGGCTGTTTCACCCTCTTACATGCCACCCCACTAGAGGTTGACGTCCCTGGCAACCTTTCCCATATAAACTCATCTTGCGCATAGCGCTGTGGGGGTACCCCAGCATTGGACCTGGCTGTCCTACGCAGAGTCACAGAATCAGGGGCACCCGGCACACCTAATGATGGCTGTTCTGCAGGTTGTACAACTCCCTCCCTGGGCGGCAAACTAGACTCGACTTGGTTCCCTGGATCGGCTGGGGCAGGGATAACCCACCACTCATCGTCTAAGGGGGTTTCCCTGGTAGCAATGCTAGGAGCCTGTACCACCTGGTCGGCCACCGAGTGTTCAAAATTGCAGCGTCTTAACATGTTACGGTGAAGGTTCCTTGAGGGTCCTCCAGTCCCTACTGGCTGTACCTCATACACTGGAATATCAGGGTCTACCTTTCGCTTCACAACATATGGTACCGCCTCCCACCGCCCATCCAATTTTCCCGTTGGCCTCTTGGCCCTGACAATCACACGATCACCTGGGGCGTACTAATCCCTCTGCACCGGCCCTGGGTTGGGGTGTACTATTTGTCTCATGCGTTCGCCCACAACCTTATGTACTGCTCTCAGTCGGCGACGGTGTTCTTGCGCCCATGCGGTAGTGCTCCTTGGAGGAGGCTGCATTGGATCTGGCATGTGGAGATCCTCAATCTCTTGACCTGCCCTCCCAAACATCAACATGTGTGGAGAGTAACCAGTGGTGTTGTGTACTCTATTGTTATAGGCCCACATCAGTTCAGGTAGATACTCTGGCCACCGAGCTTTTTGACTATCCTCTAGCGTCCGCAACATCTGTATCAAGGTGCGGTTGAACCGCTCGCATGCCCCGTTCCCCTGTGGATGATATGGGGTCGTGCGAGAACGTTCGATCCCATAGAGTTGATACAATTCACTCATCAAAGCCCCCTGAAAGCACGCCCCCTGATCTGAATGGATTTTCTGTGGACACCCAAACACTTGTATAAAGTGTTTGCAGACCGCTTCGGCAGCGGATTCAGCCGTCTGATCTCTGGTGGGTACAGCTACTGCATACTTTGTAAAATGGTCCGTCATAACCAAACAGTAAGAATGTCCTGAGGTAGAGTACCCAATCTGTACATAATCAATCATTAGAATTTGCAGGGGGGCAGATGTTTGAATAGTTTGTACAGGGGCACGTTGTTCGGGACTTTTACTCAGCCCGCAGGACCGACATTGAAGACATGCCTTGGTCACCATCTTTCCCAAATCTGGACAATACACAAATCGTTGGAGCCATTGGTACGTTTTGGCACTCCCAAAATGGGCCCCACTCTCATGGGCTTCCTGAGCGGCTACTGGTCCCAATGACATCGGGATGACAATCTGTTGCCGGTGTTGCAGCTCTGACTGTATGTATATGGTCCGACATAGGAGTCCTTGGATGACAACCAGCTTATCCCACTGTCTCAGTAACTTCTGACCCTCTTGGGTTAAGCTAGCCCGCTCATTCGGCCGTGGCCAGATCTTAGTCCGGATCCACTCTTTCACTTTACATAGGTCCGGACAACTATTTTGAACCCTTTCCCAATCTTCCAATGTCTTCCCCAGCACCATCGGCATCCCTGAAGCCACCCCACTTGAATGGGTTATGTTCTGGAATGGCGGTATTCTGCCGAGGTGTGGGATTTCACTGTCTTCTAGCCCTTCCTCTCCACTCTTGGTTGGCAACCCCACAGGGACTCGGGAGAGGGCATCAGCGTTGCCATTCTCTCTCCCTGATCGGAACTGGATACGGTATTGATACTTGGAAAGGCGGGACATCCACCTCTGCTCAAGGGCACCTAACTTAGCGTTCTCTAAGTGTGCTAAAGGGTTATTGTCTGTCATCACAATCACTTCTGCACCCGTCAGATACTCTGTGAATCTTTCAGTCATGGCCCATACAAGTGCCAAAAGCTCCAACTTAAAGGAGCTGTAGTTGTCGGGGTTACGCTCTGACTCCCTTAAGGACCGGCTGCCATAGGCAATCACCCTCTCACGTCCATCTTGAACTTGAGATAGCACAGCTCCCAAACCATGTAGACTTCCATCGGTGTACAACAGGAATGGCTTATCAAACTGTGCATAGGCCAGGATCGGGGTACTGGTCAGAGCTTTCTTTAACCCCTCAAAGGCTTCTTGCTGTCGTGGCCCCCACTCAATGGGGCGATTCTTGGGTCCACCAGCTGTGCCTCTCAGTAGTTCATTTAGGGGGCCAGCCCGATGAGAGAACTTGGGTATGAATCTCCTGTAATAACCGGCCAACCCTAGAAAGGCTTGTACTTCATGCACGGTTCTTGGTTGGGGCCACTTCTGGACAGCCTCCACCTTGCTGGGCGCAGGTTGTACCCCTTCCGGAGTGACTACATGTCCCAAGTACTCTATTCGCTGCTGGAATAGTTGACACTTCTTGGGCTTGATTTTTAGCCCATGATCACGCATTCGCCCTAGGACCTGCCGCAGCTTTTCGAGATGATCTTCAAATGAGGACCCAAACACTACAACGTCATCCAAATATATCAATACCGACTCAAAGTTTAGGTCACCCAAACAGAGTTCCATCAACCGCTGAAATGTCCCTGGGGCATTGGACAGACCGAAAGGCATTCTGTTAAACTCATAGAGTCCCATGGGTAAGATAAACGCTGTCTTGGCCTTGTCCTTTTCGGCCACTGGCACTTGCCAATATCCACTGGCCAAGTCAAGCGTTGAGAAATACTTGGCATGACCGAGGGAGGATAGTGACTCTTCAATCCGTGGAAGGGGGTATGCATCACGGACGGTCTTAGCATTTAGTTTCCGGTAATCTATGCAGAAACGGAGACTTCCATCTTTCTTCCGCACCAAGACCACCGGAGCAGCCCATGGGCTCTTACTCTCCTGGATCACTTGATTCTCCAGCATGCTAGCCACCATTTCTTTCACCTCCTGATACATCTTGGGGGGAATCTGCCTATACCGCTCCCGAATAGGCGCAGCGTCGCCAGTGGGGATTTCGTGTTCAATGGCGGTAGCACACCCGAAGTCTTCATCGTGTCTTGAAAACGCCTCCTGGAATTCCCACAGAGTGTCCTCCAGAAGCTTCTGTTGTCCCGGGGTCAGAGACCGGCGATCTACTCCCATCAGAGACATGATCACTTGGCCATTCCACTCTGCCGTTGGAGCCTGCCTTTGCTGGACCTTCACAGCATAGGTCCAAGACGACCTCCCATCAGGCTGCAACGTGAAGCTCTTCCGGCGAAGGATGTCACCCCCGGGCACGTGAACTTCAGCCAGCAGGGTATTCCCAGGCACGAACAACTCACTGTCCAGAACGTTGAGACAGCGTATAGGCACACACCCATCCTTCACAGTGGCAAGTGCTCGGGCTACCAGAGGGCGGGTCTGCGTTTCTCCCTGCAGAGCAGGCTCTATCAAGACCTCTAGTCCATTTAATGGTCGTCCAGCCCCCACCGGAAGCATCACAATATTTTCCTGTCGCGGTGGAATCTTCATTGGGGCACTCAGCGGCACCTTCACGTATCCAATGGAGCGCCCTGCCATGGTGCTCTTCTGCAAACTACAGCTCCTCACCATCTGCTGTAGGACCTTCTGAGTCGGCCGGTGTGTGGTGGCCCGCTGCCAGTATTTAGGTCCTTCCTTTGCATAAAGGTGATGATCTAGGTCTCTCAGCACGTTCATGCCCAGCGTCACATCGAGTCCTCTCCTGGATGGATGGTCTATCAGCACGATCCCCTTTTTGCCAATGTCTTGCCCAAACAGCCGGAACCGCATCCAGACGATCCCTTGTACGTCCATCGCACCATTGTTGGCAGCTATCAACCGGATGACACTTCCATCCTCTGGCTCCATCATATGTCCGAAGTGTCTCTCGAAGAACTCCAGGGGCATCAGGGTGCACTCCGATCCAGTATCAACTAAGCAGCGTACCTTCTGGCCCTCCAGCTCAGCTTCCATAACGGGGCTGCTAGCATATAGATCGCATTCATCACATACGGGGCTTGATTGTTGGTGAACCGCCACAGGACGCCCCGTTACTGCGGCGGTCGGGAGTTTAAAGCCGGCTCGGGTTCCACCTCCCCCTTACACTCTCTGGCGATATGGCCATACTGTCTGCAACTCCAGCAGAGGGGTCCCCTTGATCCCTGTCCAGCTGATGAGCCTCGGTTGGTGGGTCCTCGGCCACGGTGTACTCTCAGCGGGGGAGAGTAGGACGATGCGGTCATTTCTGGAACCATGGATTGACCTGCTCGCATCTGGGACACCTCCAGTCGGAGTTCTCTCATTTCTGCCCGTAGAGCCTGGACTACATCCTTTAAGGACCCTGGGTCTTCAGGACCTCCACGGGTCCCTGTCACTTGGGTGCTACTCACAGCCTTCACATTCACAGCCACGGGCGCTTCTTCCCTCTCTACAGCAGCCAGGTAAACATTATAGAATGTCAGGTTGGCATCTGCCTGGATCATCTCTTGCAGTTTATCCTGTAACAACTTATTGGATAACCCTAGGATGAATTGATCTCGTAGCAGCCGGTCCACTTCTTTGAAGGCTCCCATAGCCTCTGAGTCTCGTCGCTGCACTTCATTCAGCATCTCTTGTAAGGCGTTAGAGTATTGCGTTAAAGTCTCACCCTCCCTCTGTGACCGATTGAAGAAGTTGCTCCGCAACTGCGCTACCTTGGCACGCCCTCCCTGAGCTCCCTCTAGCAGAGAAAATATTTTTTCTAAAGTGTCTCTTTCCGATTCGGGCCGTACCATCACTGTCCGTCTAGCGTCACCTTCTAGGGCCCCTAATGCTATCTCTGCACGCAGTTCCGGTATCAGTTTGCTCAGTCTAACTATACTTCGTACCCTTTCAGTCCAGTCCTGCAACGTCATATTATTACCGTCAAACTTTGGCAGATGCTGCATTAGTGCCCCGGCCGATAAGTACCCCACTTGGGCCGGCATCCCCAGCGCTGGGGCTTGCTGTGCAGGGGCACCCTGGACCACCACAGCTGGTGCCAGGGGATTCTCTCCCGCCACATTCCCGTCCATGAGGGTCGCTGTATCCTGCCGACTACGCCAAGTTGTAAGCCGTGTACCGAGGTGGGCTCCCCAGGATACAGCGAAGTCACGAACAAAGGAAGTGAGTCCAATTCAATTTAACCAAGATAGGACTTTACTTAGTTTAGATAACCTCTTTTGTCCAAAAGAACACTCCCAGGTATTACATTTACACAGCCTAGAGGCTGGGACCCTGGTGTTATACAGCACGGTGCCCACTAGTGTGGCCTTCAATATACTCCAAGCTTTTACCTACCTGCAGGCTGCGCCTATGCAGCTGCCTGTTACCTGTTATTACCCTATTACACAGGAACAATTCAGTGTGTGTGACACAGGCATCCGGCGGTGTAACACCAGGGTTTACAATCTTATCACAATACTACTAAATTCCCCCCAAACCAAGTACAACTAAGCAAGTATAATAGTTGGTTAGCTTGCAAGCCAAACAGTGTAAAGTTAAACTAAATGTTGCTCCCAGACTTCCTTACAAGTCCCTCTCTGGGAGATATAACTCTGTAGAAATCCTCTGTGACTTAGTCCTTTTACCAGACAGGTAGATAGTTCACCAGTATTGCAGCCTGGGGTGATGATTATACCTAACTAACTAACTACAGGCTTTTTACTCAGTCCCAGCAATATGGTGCAAAACTTGCAGTGTGGTGCGTGCACGCTTACTTCTGTTGGGTACCTTTTAGTCTCTGTTAGCATCCGGGTGAAGAGGAGCTCCTCGGACAGCATGCGGTCTCACTGGCAGTCTCACTTCTCAGCCAAGTCTCTGACAGTAATCTTCTCCTTAGGATGGTGTCTGGACAGACTCTGAAAGTCTCAAATCCTCAGCTATTCTTGCTGTGGCTTCTCCCTCCAAGGACCCTCTCTGCACAGTGATGTCTCCACAGCTCTCTCTTCTCTAGAGTCCAGCACACTCTGACTCAAAATGGCTCCTAGAACCTTCCTACAACGATCAGGGTCTCCACATCAATCTTCCAGGAGCATGCAGCCTTTTTCCTTTTACTTGTTATCTCGCAACAGCGACCTCTTGTGGTCAAACAACAAAATGTCAGGTTATGAAAACAACTCAATTACACATTGCACATTCACTACACAGGGGCTGTTTCACCCTCTTACACGTTCACGCCATCTTATACAAGAGTAGATATATGGGTCTCTATGGTTTGTTTACCTTCCTATCCACAACTAGGGTTGGGGGGATTTGCACTGAGAAGGTCGGCATGATGTTAAAGGGAGCGCCCTCTATCGGTTTGCTTGACTGAGACTCCGTCTTACTAATTACATCATGGAAGACAGACTTGCACATTCTCAGTGAGCGCCCTCTATTGGTGTGCATACTTGAGGCACTGGCTTCCGAAATCCATCATGGAAGTCAGATTTGCATATTCTTCCCATATCCACAACTAGGAATTCTTCAGCCAGGGAACAATCCAGTTCACTATCCTAGCCCTGTATTGGTGAATGGCTTGTTTGAGCCTACCCAGGACTCAGGACACACCCAGGCCCCTCCATCCACCCTAGCTACACCCCAAAATCCTGCTTTACTTTGTGTTTGCCATTTTTTTCCATGCACGGTATGTTTTCATCTGCAATCCAACTTTCTGTTGCTGGAAAGGGAGAAAACTAAGACAAGTCAGTGTATTGTACAGAGGCAGTCAGATGTATAGCATGCTATTTGGATGGTCACCTTGGCGTGCTAGCAACACATCATGGGCTGTATAGGCTAGGCCACCCTTATAGCACACTGTATGAATTGAATTGAGTATATACTTATAACAATGGGGTTCGGATTTTATATAGAGAAAATAAAATGTCAGCCAACAGCTTTTTCATGTGATAATACAGTAAGGCCAAATCCAAAAACAACAGATATTGCTCTTCCCTGTCCAGATGCCACTTGTCAGCCCCAAGACAGACTTTGATGAAGGACTGCGGGCATCACAAATATAACGGAAGCTGCGGGATACGAGCTTAGCAGTGACTATAGCAGGGAATGAAACAACAAGATGCACATGAAAGCTTCAGTCTCTTCTTCTCGCCGCCTCAGCCCCTTGACAAGGAAATACTTATGTGTTACATACAAACTCCATCACGAAGAGCTGATTTGGGAGAAAGCCACGAGAAGTCTACGGTTTATTCCAGAATCATAAACATGGAATTTTCCTCATCAGCTCCAATAGAAATAGATGTCTTTTATGCTTTGTTACATGTGTTGTAGATATTTCCAAGTTCCACGGTTGGTTAACAGGCCAGCGGAGATCAATGAAAACTGGTCGACCTAGAGCCAAGCGCTACGTGTGTGTGGCCTCGGCAAACCCGGACCGGTATAGTGCACGTCTGGGCGATGGTTTATAAGCCTCACTATGTACGTACAAGGTTCAGAGAGTCCAACATTTCAACATAAACATTGTTCTCATTAATAAAGACAGATAAGAACGTGGCAGGAACAAAAAAGGATTATGGGAACGGTCGGCCAATTCATCGTAATGATATGACATTATATGGGAAATCTAATAGCCAAATTCCCACCAAATTAACTCATACTATAAGAGTGTTCATTCTCCTCCATCCAACGCCCAAGGGAGACAAGGCCAGATCTCAGCAAGCCCAGCAACCATCCACATGACTAGCTGCCACCACCCGCCACTTAGAGTAGATAAGACACCGATACACCAGGACCACTTACACTTGCACCCTCCGAAAAACAAAAAAGTAACAAACCCAAGTGGTTTTTTGTCTCTTGGAGATATTTGGGGAAATTTAGAGCCAAGAACAATCTAATTAAATTAAATTAAATTAAAAGATTTAACAAAGAAATATATTGTTTTCCCACCCTCACCTTGCTATTGCCTTTCTGTATGTGCCGGCTCTATACTGTTACTGTTTGTATTTACATTTCTGACCTTTGGCTTTTCTTTACTACTCTCTTGGATTTTGATTCTCTACTGCGCTGCTTGACTGGTTCCGACTCCTTGGCTAGCCAACCTCCTGTTTATTGTTGTTTGTCTTGCCTTCGTTATGTGTTATCACCTAAGAAGGGACTGCCGTCCAGATGTCCTCTGCTGCCTAGGGCAGTGAGGCAAGTAGGCAGGTACAGGGAATGGGTTCGGCTTAGGACTCACTGCCTTGTCGTTCCCTTCCTCCCAGGGTTCACCAGCAGCTACTAGGGAATTGCTCTTCTAGCAATTCCCTTATAGCCACCAAATGTTTTTTAGAAGTCCAAGCATACCAAATACGAAGATTAAATCATATTCCTTCCATATGTAATTTGGAGATTCACCTAAGTTCCCCAGTACCAGACCACGGCATATCAACCCAGCCCTGCAGATAGATAGGTTAGGGCCAACAGACCCAGTATATCACCCCAGCCCTGCAGATAGATAGGTTAGTATCACCAGAACCAGTATATCACCCCAGCCCTGCAGATAGATAGGTTAGTATCACCAGAACCAGTATATCACCCCAGCCCTGCAGATAGATAGGTTAGTGTCACCAGAACCAGCATATCACCTCAGCCCTGCAGATAGATAGGTTAGTGTCACCAGACCCAGCATATCACCCAGCCCTGCAGATAGATAGGTTACTGTCACCAGAAACAGCATATCACCCCAGCCCTGCAGATAGATAGGTTAGTATCACCAGACCCAGCATATCACCCAGCCCTGCAGATAGATAGGTTACTGTCACCAGAAACAGCATATCACCCCAGCCCTGCAGATAGATAGGTTAGTATCACCAGAACCAGTATATCACCCCAGCCCTACAGATAGATAGGTTAGTGTCACCAGAACCCGCATATCACCCCAGCCCTGCAGATAGATAGGTTAGTGTCACCAGAACCAGTATATCACACCAGCCCTGCAGATAGATAGGTTAGGGTTACCAGACCCAGCATATCAACCTAGTCTTACAGATAGATAGGTTAGGGTCACCTGAATCAAATTGTGTTTTCCTCTTGTGAATCACAACCTCTATTGCTATTTTGTCAATATGCAAATTAGCTTATTGAAGCTATGAGGGTGTTGACAGCACTGGCAATGGTAACACCCTCAGAGGCTATGATTCACAAGGGGAAAACACTGACCCTAACCTATCTATCTACAGGGCTGGGGTGATATGCTGGGGTCTGGGGTGACACCCCCCACATCTTCTGCTTATACAGTAGGAGTAATCCCTATAATATACTTCCAAAAGAAACCCTATAGAGAAACCCATACAGTGAAAGAAATGGTATGGCAATGAATTATGTACACTCTTTTGGCATATATCAAGGAAATGGATATCTTCATCTTTCACACCACCGAGTGCATTCCCACTCCATATACTATACCTAATTCTCCTTCTTCATGTGAACACAACCTTAGTGTCTCTTTTTGGTTGTGGTCTATCTTTACGTAAGCCTCTCGATGACGCCATGAATCCCCCGGACCTTCTATTACCCAACCATCACTGTAACCTACTGTACAATTTCGATTTTCCTTAACAAGACATCACCCAATGGCGAAGCTTGTGGAAACAGTAGATAAGACCATCACTTTGAAGACGAGTTAATGGATGTCTCTGTCATTGACCGGTCAGACGTCGAAGATTTACTCCACAGCCTGCTGCGCAAATTCACCTTCCCTCCGAGAAGTCTGATGTATTGTCCAATAAATTTAGGGTCTAATGATTTTATCCACATAAAATACCGATTCACGATGATACGAAAAAAGGAAGTTTTCAATAAGCGTCCGGTTCTCCTTCCCACTGAGCTTCATTGTTGTCCATTGAACGTTGTCAATCATTGTGGTTATCTGAGGCTGACAGCCCTTCATGGATCTAATGTGTTTGGTTGAATTAGCAGCAGGGAAGCGATGTCTTCTAAGAATGAGTTATTCTCTCCGAGAAAATTGAAATCAACCAAACCAGAGTTAGCGAGATTGTTTCACTCGATTGATAGACAAAAACATTTCAGATGACTGGATGTATTTTCTTTAAAACTTAGCCCCGGCGACTTTTATTATTCCCAAACGCGGATACGGGAAGACTGGAAATACAAATATATTGACTTGATCCAAACCCGCAGGTAAATTGACTGATTTTTATTCAGTTTTCTTCTTACGCAGTTTTTTTTTTTACGGCTTTAAATCCAACGTAATATACTATGCATAGGGAAAATTGCACTTAGGTTCCAATATGATGTTTATATAAGAGGTCCCCTACCGCACATTGCATATGGAATCATCTACCACCTTCTGTGTATTATCCGGATATTCTGTCAACCCTGCAGTAAAAACACATGTCTGCAAGATGAGTTTTTATTAAGAGGGATCCAAGTTGCTATAGATTATGTAAAATGTTTCGCAAATGGGAAAAGCTGATGTTTAATTAAGGAAACTTTGTGAGATGGCGATGACGTAAGTGACCTGGTTCATTAAAGGGGGCTTATCATCGGGGCAGGATCCTCATTGGTCAGGGTAAGTTGATGGATTAACGCCAAACTGTACCCCTGACCTCTTCAAGATGCTGTAAAAAACAAGTCCCATTATCCTTGTCCTTTCAGGGTTCTTGTAGGTTCTTAAAGGTGGTCTAGAGAGGGGCAACAGTCATATCATGGATATTCGCAAGGTTACCCCAGAGTATAATAAGCAGAGGTTCGGAAACCTCTACTGGGCTCCATCTTGGTCCTTTTCAGTGGCCTCCTCGGTGATGTCATGGGCCTCAGGGAGGACTGTGATCAGGCCTCGGTGGCCAAGTGGTTTGCGCTGACACCATGATGCTTCCCCATGTGAAGGTAAGTATCAGCAAAAATTATATTTCTGCTTCTCCTTTTGACAATGGTGGTCTCCTCCGCCATCACTGGCCGCCATTGCCCCAGGATGACCTTACTTATTACAAGAGCAGATTTGGCTCTTGACCCAAATGTTGTGTTAGACCTGCACCACTACTTATACTCTTGTAATCCAAAATAGATGGCTTTATAGATGTGACGTGACACCATGAAGATGGCATGAAACTACAAATATATTCATGAGAGCCGTTCTTATATCAGAGCCCTGGATCACCCACATAGGGTAACATATTCTGCTACTCTAATGGGCCATTGGATCTTGACTTAAAGGGATCTTTTCCAACCCTGTTAGCCTTAAATGGAACGCACCACTAGAAAATGGCCTATATTTTAAACCAAGTTATCATATTTTATAAGAATCTTGGATGACTTATTTAAAAATTTCCTTGATACTTTGTATATTGTTTACAAAAATAAGTACTAAATCCTGCAAATTTTTACTTATTAATAGATTGACACTTGTCAAGACTGTAGAGGATTTCTTTGCAGCAGTCACGACATTTACATCTCAGATCATATTACAATAGAAGATAACACCTCCATAGATAACACCAATGAGCCATCATTGCGTCCATTACTGACAATAGACGAAGTCACGGCACCGTACAGAATAAATCTAGAAATCTCTCCCGTAGACGTCAACGAGTTGGCTCCATCCTACATGGGAGGGGTAATATTTTGGTGGTTTAAGGGCCAGTCATATTTACTTAAGTCATAAGTGCAAAATCTCTCATATTAAAAAACAATTTTAGGAGGGATTTTGTTATTTTAATGTGACGGATAAGGGGTTAAATCTTTTCGGAATCTTCTATTTCGCTAAATCCTAGAAAGAGATCTTTCCATGTGATCTAGAGCCGTATTATTCGATATACCGATGTCTTCTGCAATGAGGCCCGGAGTGAAACAAATCTTATTCCGCAGGCCGTATGCCACTTTTCTGTACAAATGAGACAGGCTGTTGATCTATTGATTGTTCTCATGAATTTTTCATATGGAAACAAAGTTCCGTTCATAGTCGAGGAGTTTAAGGACATAGACGCTGATTTTCTGCTCGGATGAAATTAAGAGGATTGAAGAAGAATTAAACTGTTAATAAATCTGGAATCTGTGAAGTGGATATAGTATGTGAGTCTGATGGATGTGCACCAAGGCGCAGTTCATTATCGATTGCCACGAAGGAACATTTACAATGTGGACACTGGATGTTGACTTCTGCGTCTGTCTGCTGTTTACAGATTTCAGGTCCTAAAGCTACAAAAACCTGTGATGCTAAATTGAATTTTTCCAGGGTAGGTCGTACAAAAAGATGGTTTATACGAGTCACTACAAGTTCACCCATCATGAAGACCCGTCCTCCGGGTATACTGAACAAGCGTCTGGCCAGTGTTATCGTACACTAAATTCTGGTTTCCTTAGCTTGTGTCCGATTAGAGATGAGCAAAACGGTTTGGACGGAAACAGATTTGGACTGAATTTTCCAAACCTTCTGATTGTTATTCTCTGGGACCTGAAGACAAGTCACAATATTATAATTCCGTGATGAACTTATTTTACCCAAAACAAATGTTTGGAATGAACCTTCCCAGCCTGAAACACAATCTTCAGAGGTTCTCCCATCTCTATGTGTGACCTTGCCCCAGCCGAAAATGATCCTCTTCAGTTTTAGAGATGATTGATATATGATGGAGAATGTTGTAGTGGAGGTCCATTATGGAAGAACCAAAGGAAGGGAGTCTGCCAACAGAACCCAGAATATCAACCCCATCCCCAGATAGATAGGTTAGGATTGAGAAGGAAGAGAAGCTGAGCTCTATGATATATAGGGTTATATGATAGAAGAGAGAAGCTCTATCATATAACGCTATACATCACAGAGCTCAGCTTCTCTCCTCTATCTATCACAGAGCTCAGCTTCTCTCCTCTATCATATAACCTATATATCACTGAGCTCAGCTTCTCTCCTCTATCATATAACCTTATATATCACAGAGCTCAGCTTCTCTCCTCCATCATATAACCCTATATATCACAGAGCTCAGCTTCTCTCCTCTATCATATAACCCTATATATCACAGAGCTCAGCTTCTCTCCTCTATCATATAACCTATATATCACTGAGCTCAGCTTCTCTCCTCTATCATATAACCTTATATATCACAGAGCTCAGCTTCTCTCCTCCATCATATAACCCTATATATCACAGAGCTCAGCTTCTCTCCTCTATCATATAACCCTATATATCACAGAGCTCAGCTTCTCTCCTCTATCATATAACCCTATATATCACAGAGCTCAGCTTCTCTCCTCTATTATATAACCCTATATATCACAGAGCTCAGCTTCTCTCCTCTATTATATAACCCTATATATCACAGAACTCAGCTTCTCTCCTCTATCATATAACCCAAACATCACAGAGCTCAGCTTCTCTCCTCTATCATATAACCCTATAGCTCACAGAGCTCAGCTTCTCTCCTCTATCATATAACCCTATATATCACAGAGCTCAGCTTCTCTCCTCCATCATATAACCCTATATATCACAGAGCTCAGCTTCTCTCCTCTATCATATACCCTATATATCACAGAGCTCAGCTTCTCTCTCTGTATCATATAACCCTATATATCACAGAGCTCAGCTTCTCTCCTCTATCCTATAACCCTATATATCACAGAGCTCAGCTTCTCTCCCTGTATTATATCCCTCTCTCAGATACAGCTGCAGACCTGACAGATTCATTTTAGGGCAGTTTACAACATATTCTTTAGCAGCCTCTGAGTCCATTGTTAATATTATTCAATCTGAAAACGGTTGTGCAGAATAGCTGACAGATAAAATAGAATATAGTATATATGGGGTATAAAGTGTTAACGTCCTTGGTGAGAATTGGTTTTCCCAATGCAGCCTCACCACCCACTAAACCACCCAGCATGGTATACATAGGTATTTCAAAGCATAACCTTCCAATGGTATCAGCCACATATAAGGGGTGATCTAAGAACATGCAAACTTCTCAACTGCCTGACTACATTTGGCTGTATACCCAAGACAGGTCTTAAGATCACATTTTTATGATCTTTGTCCTGTCAGGATCATGAACAACAAGGAACAATATCCAAGTCTACATATCTCATCCTGTCTCTTCCTATTACGCTCACTTTCTCTTTTATGGTTAGGCTCACTTTCCCTTTCTTCCAAACTCTGTCTCTTTCTTTTTCCTTCAATTCCCCAAGAACAAGATTTATTTTTGTTAAGAGAAAAAGGAACTGACTATGTTAATGTTCTCATTCTCTTCTCAATATGAGATGTCAAAACTTTAATAAAACATCTTGCAGCAGGAAAAGGGAACTGAAGAATCTGCTGTAGTATATTTTATACATCGAGGTATAAATATATAGATATACTGTAGATACATCTTCCAAGTGGTATCTAAATAAATCAAAATACTAAAGTATCACCTAAGAAAAATGATAATTGAATCCATGTAGGTATCAGGACTGGTGAGCGGTTACAAAGAGCGTCTCTGACCCCGGAGGACCTGACCTGTCCTGCATTACATAGACATTACATAGACACAGTGTAATGCTTAGTTTCAACAGTGGTGGCACTGCAGGGAAATTGGAGACTTACCTCCAGGTTTCTTTAAAGGGATTCTATCATTAGAATCCTGTTTTAAGCTAAAATCACGTTAGAATAGCCTTAAGAAAGGCTATTATTCCCCTACCTTTAGATGTCTTCTCCGCGCCGCCGTTCGGTATAAATCACGGTTTTCGTCCATATGCTAATTAGTTCTCTCGCAGCACAGGGGGAGGTCCTCAGCGCTCAAACAGCAATGGGGGCATTCCCTGTGCTGCAAGAAAACTATCTAGTGCTGCCTTCTTCTTGTTAGCCACCTCCGCCTCTTCTTTCCTGTTCGGCCAACAACGTCCACTCCATATGTCTGTAGGCCATTTTCCTGTGGCCTTTCCCATTCGGCCACAGGAAAATGGCGATGGACATGCGCAGTTGGCGCTTTTTGAAGAAAACTTGACGGGACAAGTAAGAAGAGGCGGAGGAGGGGAACAAGAAGAAGGCGGCACTGGAGAGTTTTCTTGCAGCACTGGGGTCGCCGCCAGTGCTGCGAGAAAACTAATTAGCATATGGACGAAAACCAGGATATCTAAGGAACGTTGGCACGGAGAAGACATCTAAGGGTAGGAGAAGAATAGTCTTTCTTAAGGCTATTCCGATGTGGATTTAACTATAATTGTAATGATAGGATTACTTTAAGGATAAAGTTTATGGTTAAGAACAATATGGGATTAGTTTATTACTAATGAACCCTTTTAACAAGTAGACAAAGAGGACAACCCCTTTAAGTCATGCGTGGTACTTAGTAGAGTTTGTCTCCTCTTCTCCAACATTTAGAATCCATCATCTATTAGTGGATGCAGTAATGGGTGATTATGTAGATAATCTGTTTTCCCTTAGTCCCAAGAGTGGCACAATATGGGGAGCCTTGTGCTGCTTGTGGGACGACAGGAAATGGGTGTTATGTAGGGTTGAGCGATCGCGTTCGGAAAAGATCGGATTCCGATCGGCGATCGAGAAAATTTCATGATAGTGTGAAGGCTCCGCTGCAGTTCCATAGGAATGAATGGAAGCAGCCAGCACACAGCCTTAACCCCCTGCGGGCCGTCTGGGAGGCTAAACTAACATCTGTTGCAGCTACTTACCTCTAGAGATGGCTGCTCCGGTGCCCTCCTTCTTCTTGCCTCGCTAAGCTTGTGGCTTAGGAGAGTGTGGGCGGGTACAGGGCGGGGAGACGTGACATCTCTCCTTCCAGTATCTGCCCACACTCTACTAACCCGCCCACACTCTCCTAACCTGGCAGGGAGCAGCGTGGAGCGGCAGTGGAGCAAAGAAGAAGGCACCGGGCACCGGAGCAGCCATCTCTGGAGGTAAGTGGACACCAGGGGGGACTAAGTAGCCAGAGGATTAAAAAAAATCCTCTGGCTACTTAGTGATTCACTATACAGCGTGGATTCTAACAATTAAAGCGTTCAATTGTTAGATTCCATGCTGTATAGTGAATAGGATTGCTTTTTAAATCCGATCTCCGATTAGTAAAAAAATCCCATTGACTTGCATTGGGATCGGAATTGGGATCGAGATCGGGTTCGAATGAAAAATGATGGGAAAACGGATTTTAAAATCGATCCTGAAAAGTCAAGATCGGCTCAACCCTAGTGTTATGTGATATTATCTATGGATGTGTTATCTTCATTTGTAATCCTGTATGTCTTTTCTGCTGCACAGAAAAACCTACAGAATTCACAAGCATCAGTCTATTATTAGGCTTCGTGGCCAGAGTGAAAATTGAAGGATTTTTTTTTTTTTTTTTGCAGGACAGTGACATGGAAAATTAAAAATAAAATCATAAAAATTCTTTAAAAATATGTCTAAAATAAAAATTTGTTCTGAACAGAGTCTTGCTATCTGATGACTGGTTAACACTAGCGCCGGTCTATTGATTGTTCTGGTCAATCCGAGGACAACAGACAGGCAGACCACTACCATAGCGATCACTTACAATGGACTCCATTAACTATATGACTTTTAAACTGAAAAAGTTGGACTTGCAATTTCGGATGCAACACTGCAACGCATTTTGAACATAACCTGACCTGTCAAAAAACATGACCCTGTTCCCCCAACATTTTCATCCCTCTATCAGACATTAATAAAGTTGTACTGTAAGTGTACAAAGGATGAATTTTTTAGTCAATCCCAAACCTGCCACCCCCGGTGTCCAATTTCCAGCCTTCCTAAGGCCGTTATAAGATAGATTCGCTCTCCTCGCTCCTGCCATGTTCACAATAGCGAACTTCTCTTCCATTTCTCACAGGCTGGGAATGATATTGACATTTTGGTGTCTACAGGATTCTCGGCCTAAGATATCATCTCCTTTTTTTCCTAATATTAGTAACTCCTCATCCTTTAAAATAGAATTGCAGCCTAATGTGCAAAGCCTGGAGTTGATGTGAGATGTGAGATAGATGTGTCTCGGCAGCTTTCTTCACAGGCTATCAGCTCAACACCGGCTATATTAAAGCCATTCACACCTCCTTCCGAGGAAGCCTCTCACAATGGCTTAGTATCCCGGGGCTCCTCAAGCTCTACAAAGCTCTTGAAAAACATGACATCATGGAGTGACAGTTTAGATTCCTATATGTATAGAGACACTGGAGACTTCAAGTAAAGATGGACGCTCCTTTGGGGACCAGTTATCAAATGGAGCTTTGAAAAGAAATCTTTAAACCTGAAAGCCGAAGCGTTCCATATTATATTTCATCCAGATAAAATACAATTTCCTCTATACCATAAGAGATTCAATGTGCCCTGGATAAAGATTGGAAAAAAGATGTCCATGAGAATTATTCGCCCCGATGAGATTTTCCAAAGAATGACGAAATTTTTTATATTATTTTTAAGTAATATTACATTTCATAAAAAATATAGTTAAAAAAAATGTATTATTATAATAATATTTGTTTTAGGTTTTTAATATATTTATGATATTTTAATCAATATTTAATTAATTAATAATTATGTTATTTCATTAATTATATTTTTAATATTATATATATAATATATATATATAAAATTCAAAATAGAGGAAATGATTAATTTTTAATTAATTAATTAAATATCTAATAAATTAATATTTAATTAATTGTTAATGAATAATTATATTTTTTCATTGATTATATTTTTAAATATATATACATAAAATTAAAAATATAATTAATGAAATAATATAATTATTCATTAACAATTGATTAAATATTAATTAATTAGACATTAATTAAATATATTATAAATATATTAAAAACCTAAAATAAATTATATATATAGAATAATTTTTTATTTATTTATTTATTTTTATTTATTTTTTTACTTTCACGGGGGCGGCCATGTTGGTTGCCTTCAGACAGATTGTAGTAGCTATGGCTCTGAAAAATACCAACAGTTCGGCCCAAAGATTGAGCACGCTGGGATAAAACCATACGAAAAATTATTATCTTATTACTTTGTAATATACCGTATTTAAGAAATATGTTTTTTTTTTCTCCATTTATTAAGTTGAGTTATATTTTAGTCTATGGCGAAGGGAAGGGGAGGAGGAGGCTGATAAAAAAAAAAAAAAAAAAAAGATAACCGTAGCTGTTACACTCTGCTATTCTGTGGGTCAGGCAGCTCTTTTAATACCACTAGGATATAGGTAAGAGGCTACTAGTGCTCAGAATGAGCCAATAATTCCATAACAGCCACCTCCTCCGCCTCCTCTCTCCATAGAGTTCTGTGTGTGAACAGTATATTCTATGGATTCTAAGTAAACCATCAGGCTGATAAGGAGATGAGGAGGAGAGAAGCCTAATAAGTGGAGAAGGAAACAGATGTTCTTAATAAGATAGATTACAAAGTTTCTGTACTATTCATTTATGAAAAGTTGGAGGTACACTTTAAATTTCTGCTATATCCCTGCAGAATCCCACTACAAGAATATTAAAGAGGACCTATCACCACCTCCACCAACTCCAGTTCTTTGTATCCATTACCAGGTGCTGCTCTAACGATTCTGGAGTATTTGGATTTTGTACTCTAGCCCCTACCAATCTAGAGCAATCAGTGCTGCAATTATTCTTTCTACGGTCAGCTGGGTGGAGTCAGGCAGAAGCAGACAAACAGGGACCACCCACCTGACAGTAGAGAGCCTAACTGTGCTGAATGTAGCAGAAATGATTGCTTGGGAATGGTCGGGGCTAGAGAAAAGATTTCATCTATGTCTAATAAAAGATGCAAAGAGTTGGAGTTGGTTGAGGTGGTGAATGTTTTGGGGGTTTTTTTTTAAATCCCATGCTCAGTTTTAGCTAATGGAGGGGTCCCCACCATGGGGTCAAAGTCTTTTAAAGAAAAATTCCAAAAAATTGCAGTAAAATGTGTTCTAAGAATTTATTGAGCTGTGACCTGGCAAAAGTCCATATGTGTCTTGGGTGGCGACAAGCGATCGCTATGAATTTCTGTGACTTGAGTTGCAAATAAGAAGCTAAAGACCACACAAGTCGCCTCGCCCTGGTGTCTGCAGGTAGCGTATGACTTTTGGCATACAGCCCCCTATAACCCTCTCCACAGAGGTATGATACCAAGTAATGGTTTATCTTGGCAGGGCAATATTATTATGGCGGCTATGTAAGGCGGTGAGGGCTGCCAAAGTTTTTAAAATCTTTCCATGCAGTAGACGTCTTCTTCTTCTACCTGGAGACAATACAGATTGGGTTTGCTGAAGAACGAGGAAATCCTAAATGTGCATCCCTCACGAAAGACTTGCGAGAAAGTTTCCCATCTGTTTGTAATAAGAGGCGTTCAGGGCGAGATTCAATGATTTGGCTTCAGATAGGCCATTACCTTCCCTTACAGAGAATTAGCTGCCAATAATATAAATGCGTAGGCTACATGTACTCTGCAAGCAGCGGGGAAGGAACGGAGGGCCGGCCACAGGAGACAACTCCAAGGATTGCAGAATTCGTGTATCCACCCGGCCAGACTCACATAAATGTAATTACAACCATAATAACATGTGACATATCTAATGGCTATTCGCGCTCTGTTATTCTACATGTCTATTATTCTATGAACACTTTCACAAGTCATAGGGATTTCTAAGGGAATCCCAGTCACAGTTAATGATTCTCATACTTATTCAGATCCATGGTCGTATATACATAGGGGGCAGTATTTATTCCTCTTATTGAGTGCAACAGGGGGTGATAAAGATTCTCAAAGGGTTAAGTCTTCAAAGTCTAATGCCATACATCATCTGATCGGTGTTGTTTATCCAAATCTGTTCAGCTATTCCAAAGATACAAGCCCTTTTAGTGTTGAGGCACGTTGGCAGTAATGTTATGGTTTCTCTAGGTTTGGGAGTCTGTTTGCTGTATGCCTTACTGTGTTACCGCCCACTTAGCTTTGTTTATCTGAATCTGTTCAGCTATTCCAAAGCTATAAGCTCTTTTAGTGTTGATGCAAGTGGGCAATAATACTGTGGCTTCTCTAAGTTTGGGGGTCTATATGCCATATGCCATGTAGTGTTCCCACTTGGGTTGAGTGATCGTGAAAGATCGGATCCCGATCGGCGATCAAGCAAATTTAACAATTGGAAAATTATCGAAAATTGGATTTTAAAAACGATCCTGAAATCTCAAGATCGGCTCAACCCTAAAAGTGACTTTTCCCATAGAGAAGCATTGACAGGGGTTGAGCAATCGGGAAAGATCGGATCCCGATCAGTGATCGAGCAAATTTAACGATAGGGATCAGTTGGAAAATGATCGAAAATTGGATTTAAAAAATGATCCTGAAATCTCAAGATCGGCTCAACCCTAGTTCCCACGCATTTGGCTAGTAGACCCTAATTTACATCAACACTAAAAAGGCTCATATCTTTGGAATGGCTGAACATATTAGAAATACACCAGAATGCCCAGGATGATGACACCGATCAGATGAATGAAGTGATGGACACACAGAAGTGTTGCTGCTCCATTCATCTCTATGGAGCGGCATTACTCCTGGACTATCTCTTGCAGTCCCATAGAGATGGCAGCAGATGTCAGTGGACAGAAGGGTAGAGCATGTTGGATTGAAACTTGCCCAATCTTTTTGTTCTCATGGGGCTACTGCCCTCCTTACTGCCCTCCTCCAACAAGTGCACACTCGGCCGCACATGTGTAGGTATAAGCTGAACAAGTGTAGCTTTCGGATAGGCCAGCAATGTTTGATAGTTAGGTTCTCGTGAATGGGTTGCAGTACCAGGCACTGCCACTACTGACTGCATGGCGCTGTGCCTGGATAAACAATAAAGGTAGTGAGAGTATAAGATAAGACTGGACCTTGTGTGTGTATCTGAAGTGGGATATATACAGCCTGATGTGAGTAAACACGATCTACGCACAGCGCAGCGAGTAATGTTGGTGCTATACAAATAACAAATATATTCTACTTGGACGCTGTTCAGACTTGTATTCCACAACGCTCTGCATAGTCAATTTATCCTCCAAACAAGAGCTGAACGTGGGATCTGTATGCAGAGAACACCAGGCCTGTGAAAACAATCTAATCCAATCTTAGTGTTTTCAGACGATGGGAACTTAATCGATAACACATTGTACAGTTCAGCAGATGTTCAGAATTGTGAGTCAACTGCAAGCCACCGAGTCGGCAAATGAATGTCATAGGCGATTCATCACCACTGGCTACAAATGAACCATGTCAGCATTCTCCAGGTTAATGACTAATTCACACGACGCTCTGCAAAGCGCCTCGAAAACCGAAACATCGACTGCGGTACGGAGAGGAACCACCGATGAGTCAGTGTCAATCGCCTGGTGGATTTTTCCATTGCTCCCAAATAGGGTTGAGCCGATCTTGAGATTTCAGGATCGATTTTAAAATCCGATTTTCAATCATTTTTCAGCCGATCCTGATCGCTCAACCCTAATTGTATTTTATATATACAGTACGGTTGAGTCAATCTTGAGATTTCAGAATCCGATTCTCAATCATTTTCCAGCCGATCCCAATCGTGAAATTTGCTCAATCGCCCGTCGGGATCCAATCTTTCTCGATCCCGATCGCTCAACCCTACTCTCAAATTGTAACTATTTGAAGCAAAGGCGTAGATTTAGTAGCCCTGTATAGAAGGGACATAATGCCGAGAACCCTAAGGCCCCGTACACACAGGCGTAGTCATGTGTAGGTCTGCAGAACAGATGGCACATTGATGACATCCATGTGCACTCCATGTTTTTCACAGCCCGAGACCGAATCGCACAACAAACAGGAACAGGACCTGCTCTGTATTTTGTAACTCGGAAAAAATCGAGTTGTGACCGATAAAATGAATAGGTCTGTATTAGAGATGGACGCACCAGTTTGGCACAAGCCAGGTTCAACCAGACCTAACGAAACCGAACAATAAGGGACAACTAAAATGGCCACCATGACCTGCATTGTGGAAAATTATTATATTCTGAGTAGAGATGAGCGAACACTAAAATGTTCGAGGTTCGAAATTCGATTCGAACAGCCGCTCACTGTTCGAGTGTTCGAATGGGTTTCGAACCCCATTATAGTCTATGGGGAACATATACTCGTTAAGGGGGAAACCCAAATTCGTGTCTGGAGGGTCACCAAGTCCACTATGACACCCCAGGAAATGATACCAACACCCTGGAATGACACTGGGACAGCAGGGGAAGCATGTCTGGGGGCATAAAAGTCACTTTATTTCATGGAAATCCCTGTCAGTTTGCGATTTTCGCAAGCTAACTTTTCCCCATAGAAATGCATTGGCCAGTGCTGATTGGCCAGAGTACGGAACTCGACCAATCAGCGCTGGCTCTGCTGGAGGAGGCGGAGTCTAAGATCGCTCCACACCAGTCTCCATTCAGGTCCCCGACCTTAGACTCCGCCTACTCCGGCAGAGCCAGCGCTGATTGGCCGAAGGCTGGCCAATGCATTCCTATGCGAATGCAGAGACTTAGCAGTGCTGAGCCATTTCTGCTCAACTACACATCTGATGCACACTCGGCACTGCTACATCAGATGTAGCAATCTGATGTAGCAGAGCCGAGGGTGCACTAGAACCCCTGTGCAAACTCAGTTCACGCTAATAGAATGCATTGGCCAGCGCTGATTGGCCAGAGTACGGAACTCGACCAATCAGCGCTGGCTCTGCTGGAGGAGGCGGAGTCTAAGATCGCTCCACACCAGTCTCCATTCAGGTCCGACCTTAGACTCCGCCTCCTCCAGCAGAGCCAGCGCTGATTGGCCGAATTCCGTACTCTGGCCAATCAGTGCTGGCCAATGCATTCTATTGGCGTGATGAAGCAGTGCTGAATGTGTGTGTTTAGCTCAACTACACCGGTGGAGTAGTTGAGCTAAGCACACAGATTCAGCTCTGCTTCAATCAGCGCTGGCCAATGCATTCTATTAGCTTGATGAAGCAGAGTGTGCACAAGGGTTCAAGCGGACCCTCGGCTCTGATGTAGCAGTGGTGCGCTTGAAATCTTGTGCACACTCTGCTTCATCAAGCTAATAGAATGCATTGGCCAGCGCTGATTGAAGCAGAGCTGAATCTGTGTGCTTAGCTCAACTACTCCACCGGTGTAGTTGAGCTAAACACACACATTCAGCACTGCTTCATCACGCCAATAGAATGCATTGGCCAGCACTGATTGGCCAGAGTACGGAATTCGGCCAATCAGCGCTGGCTCTGCTGGAGGAGGCGGAGTCTAAGGTCGGACCTGAATGGAGACTGGTGTGGAGCGATCTTAGACTCCGCCTCCTCCAGCAGAGCCAGCGCTGATTGGTCGAGTTCTGTACTCTGGCCAATCAGCGCTGGCCAATGCATTCTATTAGCCCGATGAAGTAGAGCTGAATGTGTGTGCTTAGCACACACATTCAGCTCTACTTCATCGGGCTAATAGAATGCATTGGCCAATCAACGCTGGCCAATGCATTCTATTAGCGTGAACTGATTTTGCACAGGGGTTCTAGTGCACCCTCGGCTCTGCTACATCAGATTGCTACATCTGATGTAGCAGTGCCGAGTGTGCATCAGATGTGTAGTTGAGCAGAAATGGCTCAGCACTGCTAAGTCTCTGCATTCGCATAGGAATGCATTGGCCAGCCTTCGGCCAATCAGCGCTGGCTCTGCCGGAGGAGGCGGAGTCTAAGGTCGGACCTGAATGGAGACTGGTGTGGAGCGATCTTAGACTCCGCCTCCTCCAGCAGAGCCAGCGCTGATTGGCCGAATTCCGTACTCTGGCCAATCAGCACTGGCTAATGCATTGTATTGGCGTGATGAAGCAGTGCTGAATGTGTGTGTTTAGCTCAACTACACCGGTGGAGTAGTTGAGCTAAGCACACAGATTCAGCTCTGCTTCAATCAGCGCTGGCCAATGCATTCTATTAGCTTGATGAAGCAGAGTGTGCACAAGGGTTCAAGCACACCCTCGGCTCTGATGTAGCAGAGCCGAGGCTGCACAAGGGTTCAAGCGCACCCTCGGCTCTGATGTAGCAGAGCCGAGGGTGCACAAGGGTTCAAGCGCACCCTCGGCTCTGCTACATCAGAGCCGAGGGTGCGCTTGAACCCTTGTGCACACTCTGCTTCATCAAGCTAATAGAATGCATTGGCCAGCGCTGATTGAAGCAGAGCTGAATCTGTGTGCTTAGCTCAACTACTCCACCGGTGTAGTTGAGCTAAACACACACATTCAGCACTGCTTCATCACGCCAATAGAATGCATTGGCCAGCACTGATTGGCCAGAGTACGGAATTCGGCCAATCAGCGCTGGCCAATGCATCCCTATGGGAAAAAGTTTATCTCACAAAAATCACAATTACACACCCGATAGAGCCCCAAAAAGTTATTTTTAATAACATTCCCCCCTAAATAAAGGTTATCCCTAGCTATCCCTGCCTGTACAGCTATCCCTGTCTCATAGTCACAAAGTTCACATTCTCATATGACCCGGATTTGAAATCCACTATTCGTCTAAAATGGAGGTCACCTGATTTCGGCAGCCAATGACTTTTTCCAATTTTTTTCAATGCCCCCGGTGTCGTAGTTCCTGTCCCACCTCCCCTGCGCTGTTATTGGTGCAAAAAAGGCGCCAGGGAAGGTGGGAGGGGAATCGAATTTTGGCGCACTTTACCACGCGGTGTTCGATTCGATTCGAACATGGCGAACACCCTGATATCCGATCGAACATGTGTTCGATGGAACACTGTTCGCTCATCTCTAATTCTGAGGTCTCTTCAGACCCTGGAGTAAAATAGTTGGAGGCTCTTTTGGGCCTCCTTGCTCTCTCCTGGTGAGGTCATGCGTCTGGGGTCACCACTTAGACCTATGATTGGGCTGCAGCGGTCACATAAGCATGCCGAGCGTCATGACGTTCCATACTCTCATAGGGGGCAAATTCTAATGGCGAGACAATGGGGATGGAGTATCTCCAAAATGCCAGTCTTGTGGGGTGTTCCCAGTGTGCTACTGTGTGTAAGCAAATCAGTACAAATCGAATTCCTTATGAATTTCTCTAAAGTTTTGGATTTCAAAAAATCCCAATCAAAATGGCAGCTGCCTTTTTATAGATCAGAGAAGAAGGACCACATGACCCCGGATAGTGGCCTGGCAGGCTTTTATATAATCAGAGATGGGTGAATAGGGTTGAACGATCGGGACTGGAAAAGATCGGATCAGCGATTGAGCAAATTTCACGATCGGGATCGGTCGGAAAATGATCGAAAATCGGATTTTGAAATCTCAAGATCGGCTCAACCCTAAAAGTGACTTTTCCCATAGAGAAGCATTGACTAGGGTTGAGCGATCGGGATCAGAAAAGATCAGTTTCCGATCGGCAATCGAACAAATTTCAAGATCACAATCGGCTGGAAAATGATCGGAAATCGGATTTTAAAATCGATACTGAAATCTCAAGATCGGCTCAACCCCATGGGTGAACCTGTGAAGATTCGGGCTTCAGGTTCAGATGGTTTGGCCCAATGATTTGTTTAGGGACAAACGTGTTTTGATAGAACTGGGAATGACATTATTATATACTTGGGTCTCTTCAGACTATAAAAGGTGTAGGCCAAGGTGAAGTATAAAAAATAACAAACAATGATACTTCCCTTCCCTCTTCTGGGCCTCCCCAAGGCATCCAGCACTCTCTCTGGCCTCTTCCAGCTTCATGATACCGACCTACCCCATGTGATTGGGTCACCCAGGAGGCCGGAAGAGGCCAGAGTGTAATAATATCACTTCTGGTCTGCAGGTATCTAACCCACGATGGGTCAAACCCAGAATTTTTGGAAAATTTCGGTTTACTCTGTGTTAATCTCTACCCATAATGCCTTGCTTATCTAGGGGACCTCACCGTGCCATACAAGATTTTCCAGGTAATCGGTGCACTTTTGAATCACACCATATTCAGACTGAATCCAATCTGATGCCTGAATCAATCAAACCAGACCTGAAGCAAATTTCAGGAAATGTGTTCATGTCCAGTGAACAAATCTCAATCCTATCAAGTATTTGTGGTTGCGCAAGAAAAATCCACGCAACCTCAGACTCCGTTCACACGACTTTCCCATTGCTTTTGCCAAGTAGAATATGGACGCTGCTCTTGTGTTCTGTTACAGCTATCTCTATGATCATCTCTAGTGGCAACAACCAAATGAAACATGAAATATGTTAATATACTTTTTTTTCATTGTGAACAGTCCACTAGGGGGCAGCATTACATTAGAACGATTCAAGCCGGCACAAACTTTGGGAGCTTGAATAAACTTCTAAACTCTCCGTCTGAGATGGAAAGTCAGCTGTTAATGATATTTTCTCCGATGTGCGGGATGCTTTGCTGGTACAAACCAATATTATCCGGTGTCTTTTACATTCCTTCTTATTATTTCTATCTAAATATCAAATATACATTGACACCGTACTGATTGCGACAACAGGCAAGAAAACAAAGATCACATTATACTCAAGCTCTGTTCATATTTTGCTGATGAAATTACATTGTTCTGCAGAATCCTTCATGTATAATAATTGAGAACAACTATATTGTGCATTTACAATGCGCCGCGGCTCGATTTGTACTTAATGTGCTATTCACTGTGTAAACATCGCCAAATAAATCAGCCCACGGAACAATGAGAGATCACGACAGGCTTAGACCAACGCAGTCGGCGCAACTGGCCGACCGTCTAATGGGTATGGAGGCACAATAATGTTTTCTATGTCACGGAAGGATCGGGCTTATGGATTTCAACATGTCCAATCCTTTTCTTTCTAGACCGCCAGAGGTTTTAGGCTGTGCTTTACGCCTTTCTTCCCATTCCAAAGAGAGGTATAGTTGACTGAGCCAAGGGTGCATGTGATTTGAGAAGAAGCGTTCAGCCCACAGCTAGGGTTGAGATGATCTTGAGAGTTCAGGATCAATTTTAAAATCCAATTTCCGATCATCTTCCAGCCGATCCCGATCGTGAAATTTGCTCGATCGGGATCTGATCTTTCCTGATCCCGATCTCTCAACCCTAGTCAATTCTTCTCTATGGGAAAAGTCACTTTTAGGGTTGAGCTGATCTTGAGATTTCAAAATCCGATTTCCGATCATTTTACAGCTGATCCCGTTCGTGAAATTTGCTCGATCGCCGATCGGGATCCGATCTTTTCTGGTCCCAGTCGCTCAACCCTACCCACAGCTATTGAAAGAGGACATTTCATCACCTCAACCAAATCCATGTGGTTACATCCTTCAATAGGTGTTGCTCGGCTGATTCCGGTGCAGATGGAATTTTCTTCTCTAGCCCCCACCATTCCTGAGTAATCAGTCCTCTTTCTACTTCCTGCTTCCTCTTGACAAACAGGAAGTGACTGCTCATCCAATCACAGGTTGAGATGGGTCCATGCCAGGGGCAGTAATTGGATCCATGGGCATTGTCTAGATGTTGAGATGGGATCAAGAAGTGGAGACCACCATTGATCTGGTAAGCATTGCAACAGGAAAGGTAGGGGATAGGTGAGTATTTTTTCTTTCGCTGTTCTGATACATTTGTAACTAAATTTTTTTACCACTGCCAAACCTCTCCAAGGATGCTCATGTGAATTAGGTGCTCCTAAGGCCTGGTTCACATCTGCATTCGGTATTCCGTTCGGGGAGTCTGCTTGAGGATCCCCTGAATGGAAACCTATATGCATAGAAAAGTGGACTCCATAGACTATAATTGGTTGGTTTCTGCATGAAACAGGGAAGAAAAGTGCTGCTTGTCTATGCGGAAACCACACGGACCCCATTATAGTCTATGGGGTCCGTGTGTTTTCCCAGGTCACCGCTTTTTTATGCATATAGGTTTCCGTTTGGAGGTCCCCAAGCGGACTTCGCGAACACAGATGTGAACAGGGGGTAACACTTCGCACAGCTGGTGATTCGTTGCAGTCATATCCATTTTTTGCTAAATTTCTCCCCTGCCCCAATAGTTTGCTACAATGTATCAGTGCACGTAAAACGCGTTAGCCTGAAGTCTTGCTGTTTGATCTCTGTAGACAAGATAAAAGTGGAGCAAAATTTCAGCTGCGAGAACTATTAGGGGATTTTCCAGTTGTGTGACCGGCGTTAGACGCCTTCTCCACAGACTTCGTGAATGGACTATAAAACTTCAGATTTCGGTGCCATAGACATTATTTATTTATAGAAAAATCACGTGAATTGATGTATAATCTATAACCCAGGCAGCTGGAACAGCAGACGTATATGTTATCTAACTGCCCTCCCCCCGCTGTGTGACAACCTAAAGATGACATAAAAATCTATATAAGTGTAAATGTGTAATTAGGTTTTCTCAGCATGAAGACGGTGGCCAAGGAGACCCGGCGAGAAGGACCATCAGTGGACCAGAAGAAAAAGGAATAACGACAAGGCTGGATATCCAAAACCCATAGAAAACACCAAAGTGAATCCATTAAAGGCTCTTATTTTATAGCCAGGCCTATTTGGTTTGCTTTGGCATAAAAAACACCATCAAAGCAATCATAGTATGCAATAAGCTCCTGAGCGCCCCCCGGTGGTCCAGACGTTATTGTTTAATTTGGAGCTTTGTGTTGCCATGATAAGGGCGTATTATAAAGGTGATCAATTCAGAATTTTAGAGTCTGACTTCATGTGTACTGAATCACTGATTCTTATCATGTTAGGTAAAAAACCCAGTAGCATCTCTGTGTTGTGGCTGTACGCGGCGTCGCATTCGATAAGTTTCATTTACAGAAGTATTTCTTTTTTTTCGCTGCATCGTGAACAGGGCTCAGAGCTGCTTAGCTATGGAAACAGAAGTTGAGAGTCGCCATAGGAATGAATCATCCACAGAGCTGTTTAAAATTCATTATCGCTTCCCTCTGTGGGTGCTCCATCCAGAACGCAACGGAGGGAACGCGGGGAGAGCGCCGATATAATCAAGACCCAAAACTTTTCCTGGCTGTAACTTTAGCTACAGTCTGTTTATGCATCTTATTAAAATACATTGTCCTCCCTATAGGAATTTTATTATACTGATGCCCGCATTAGGCTAACCAAAGGGAAAAATAGACGGACTTGTACCTGTGTATTAACCCCTTCTTGCCGCAGCCATTTTTTGGAGGATTTTCATTTTTTAACCAAGTAGTTTGTAATGGTACCAATTAATATTCCGGACAATGAACTGGGAAAAAAAAATCAGAATGGGGTGAAATTAGAGAAAAACTGCATCCGCACCACATTCTTATGGGTTTTGTTCTCTGTATGGCCAAATCAACATCTTACCTATATCCTGCAGGTCGGCACAATTACCCCTCGTTCACATCAGCGTTTGGATTCCGTCCGGGGGAGTCCATTCTGCCAATCAACGCTGATTCTTCTCTTACCTTTAGAAGTCTTCTCCGTGTAGCGTCCCCGCGGCGTCTTCCGGCTGGAATTCACTGCACATGTGAGGGCATGCCCGCGCATGCGCAGTCGGCTCTGCCTAGGCTGGATGCCTAGGCAGAGCCGACTGCGCATGCGCGGGCATGCCCTTACATGCGCAGTTGGCTCTGCTCAGGCGTCGGGCCAGGCAGAGCCGACCGCGCATGCGCAGTCGGCTCTGCCTAGGCCAGATGCCTAGGCAGAGTGAATTCCAGCCGGAAGACGCCGCGGGGACGCTGCACGAAGAAGACTTCTAAAGGTAGGAGAAGAATCAGCGTTGATTGGCAAAATGTATAGTTTTCTGCCAATCAACGCTGGTTCTGCATCGAACTTTAAACTTCGAACACCTAGTAGTGTTCGATCGAGTACGAGTATTTCGAATACCGTAGTATTCGATCGAACACCTACTCGATCGAACACTACTCGCTCATCTCTACTAATGATATTGTTGGCTTTGACCCTTTCAGTATCTGGATGACTGGAGACGTCCGTCCACTTGGGCATCATCTTCTCACGATATGACATTGACTCGCACCATGTGACCACCAAGGCCCAACCACAGGCCTCAATGGTGACCCTTAGGGCCAGGAGGCCAGAGGAGGACCCAAAGAGAAGGCCAACACCACAAGGAGACCCAGAAGAGGGCCTCCACCTATTATACTCTAAGTCCGATCTGTTCCAAGAGTGCAATAATTTCATTCTATCCGAACAAGTTTGGACTGAAACAAACCGAAGGGTCAACTTGTCCAACCCCGAAACAAAACTGAGTAGTCAGGGGTGGATCTCATTGGGGGTTCTCATTGGATACAATACCACTCACTAGTTTAGATACAGTTGGTTCACCTTTGCCGTACCATGTAATATTAGAGATTTTTTGGGTTCCATCTATAAAGGCAGTATATACGCCGTATATTCAGGTTATCATTACCTTGATTTGACTCTTTCGAGATACCAGAACTAAGAACCGAAGAAACCTAAAACTCCGGCTAATTTTATTTGGTTGAATTCCGTGAATATTTGTGTTCTCCGCGAACTTTGTTTGCTGAGACTTAAGATACTTTCAAGACTCCGACGGGGCGCAGCGCTGCCTTCCGATAATGGCCGGCTTCTCCAAACACAGTAATTTCCTTGTTTGCATTGCAGTCCGGACCAATCACTAAGAATACCAGGCCTGCTTTCTTTTTAACAAAATAATTAAAGTGACCTCACTGTAATTACAGCAGAGGGGGGTCCTGGAAATCTGAAGGAATTGCTTACCAGCGCTGACATTCCCACAAAAAGAGTAAGAGCCTGGGGGCAGGAGCCGTCTCGTGTTATATATGATTGATCCTCCAATCACAACCAGTCAACCAGACAGATTAATCATCTTTGTGTTAAGATGTGAGCGCTGGGCGGACAGTCTGCTAATGGTCTGCGCCAACAGCCGCGCAGGATACAGATGTAGCAGAGCTGAGTTTGCAGTTTCCTACAATGAAGGGAATTTATCAGAACTAGTGCAAGGGAACAGTGGGGCTGTTGTATGTCACAACCACTCAGGTGGGGCCTTCATTTCCCAAAGGGGCCAAAATCTGATTGGTTTTACGTAGGACTGCTTAGGGACTGGGGTTTTACATAGGACTGGATAGTCATTCATTACAAGGTAGCAATAATGTCATATCAACACTCCTAACCGGAATCTGCTCCTTTAGGCTGGGTATATGGGGATTTTTGGACCGGATTTTGACGCGGAATCCGTGTCAGATTCTGGCCCGAAACAACGCCTCCCATTGATCTCAATGGCAGCCGTTCACTTCTTTTTCCGCTAGCGGTTTTGTGTGGAAAAAAGAAGGAACCTGCCCTTTTTTGCCACGGATTCCACAGCGTAATCTGCCGCAGAGTCCGTGGCGCGACACTCCCTCCGAAATAGGCCCATTCATTTGGGCCTAATCCAGAGCAGAATGCTGCAACCCAGCCTAAATCGTCATCACCAGACACCCTACATACAAGATCCATCCAGGTGTCCTGGTCATAGATAGACGAACACGTCTTAAAGTCTAGGTAAGGGTCCATACACAGAGTAAAGTGGTGCTGATTCTGGAACGATAACTCACGTAAGAATCAGCGCTGAAAAATGACTCCCATTGACTTCAATGGGTTCCGTTTTCTGCGTGGAAAACGGAACCCATTGAAGCCAATGGGAACCTTTTTTTCAGAGCTGATTCTTACGCGAGTTATCGTTCCAGAATCAGCACCACTTTACTCTGTGTGAATGGACCCTAAAGGAGCGGTCACCTCCCCTGACATGCCTGTTTTAGTATATACTGATATTCTCCATAAAGTAATCCCAGTGCATTGGTTTTTCACACTTTTATTGGACTGTCCCTCTGTTATTCCTCCTGGAAATGCATAAATATTTGTAAACGTAACACTTGTCTTTTCAATAGGTCGAGTCTGGGGCTGTCAGCACTGATAAGACAGTGTCAGAATGTGTCGGGACTCCTAGGGATCCTATTTCTGTATTTTTCTAGTTTTAGGCTGAGGCCACACATTGCAGAAATGCAGCGTTTTTTGGGGTTTTTTTGTTACAGATTTTGCAGCAGTTTTTTTTAGGCAAAGTCAGGAGTGGATTTAACAGAAGGGAATTGTCTGAGTATTTCCCATTTCGAGCCAAGCTACTCCTGACTTTATCTCAATAAAACGTTGCGTTTCCGCAACGTGGGGCCACAGCCTTGGACTGAGGCCACACATTGCAGAAAAGCTTCTTTTTTGTTTAGCCAAATAGAGGAAATAGATATTAAAAATAAATAGGAAATATACAAGAGGTACTTTTATCTGCAGCTTTTCTGTAACGTGTGACCTCAGCCTTGGGTTAAGGCCCCATGTAGGGGGTCAAAGCCAAAAAGCACTGAGGGAAAAACTGTGTTGGAATCGCATCACATTTTTTTGCACAGCGTTTTTCACAAAAAGTCCGCAGAGGTTTCCCCTGCGAACTCCTTACTTCAATTATACCTATAGAGAATACTCACCTCCCCTTGGCTCCTCTTTGGCCATCTTCCAGCCTACTGGGTTCACATTATGGGACTGCTAAAGTCTATGATTGAGCCTCAATGACCATGTTGGGTGAGACGGACATCATGATGTTTGTATTGTAGCACCATGGCATCGGCACAACCCCCGTGACTGCTGGGACCCAATCAAAGACTTCTGCAATCCCTTGCGGCCTGTGACATCACCCAGGGGGCTGGAATAAAACTGAAAAGGACCCCACGGGGGATTGGTTGCCACCCAGAAAAGGTGAGGGACAGTGAGTATGAGTGTTTCCCCATTTGTCAGTGTCCACACCTCTCCCGGGCCAATTTTTGCCCAGCTTGGGTATCTTTGCTGGGTGACAACTGTAAGGCAATAGCTGAAGCCGACAAATACAATGTAAAGAACGAGGATCCAGGCGATGATAAGTAGCACTAATTCTTTATTCCGAAGATGAAAATCCTTTTACGGTTTACGGTACAGTGGTTATGTCACGTTACAAAAGTTCTGTTAATCCTGAGGATGTTCAGCCTACTCTACAATGGCGTCAGCTTTCATCAACAACCTTTTTTTTGGCAAGAATCCATCATGGACAAAACAATCGAAATTTTCCATAATACGGAATGCAATAAATGGTACAAATGTGCTGTAACCCATGGCAATCCATGACATACATGGTGGTTCAGTGGTTAGCACCATTTTCTTGGAGCACTCTGGACCTGGGTTTGAATCGGACCAGGGGAGACATCAGCCATGTTGTCCCTTTGGTTCTTCCTACATCCCAAGTCCAGAGTGATAAGTATATTGACCCCTTGTACGAGTGCAGGAGGACTACAATGTCCGGCCATTGCAAAAAGTATCGCAACACATCCATGAATTTAGAACTTAGTATATAAGGGCAGTATACTTGTGTCATTGCGGCCACTACATAGCCTCATGGGGTTCTATTCAGGGGGCCGAATACAGATGTCCTTGTATGTCCATTCACTTTGTGTGCTACAGTCAAAAGGAGACACACAAACTTGGGCTTCAGTCCTTTGGATTGGTGGGGGTCCGACACTCAGGATCCCAAACAATCAGCTTTTTAAAGATCAGCGTTGGAGTGAATATGACATTCTCTTTAATCAGCTGATCGATGGGGTCCCAGGTTCCCAATCACATATCGATGACCTGCCCTAAGAATTCCAGAAGACTTTACATTGAGAGGAGGGGAGTTCGGTTTTGTGTTCACACAGTGAATGAAGAGGGGAGGGACTGATTCTCCTCACAAAATCCACATGTGTGATTTCTCTGTGCAAAGGACTGAACATTATGTCTGTATTTTCCCTGTATTCACAGTTCAGTGTTCCTGATCTCCTATAGTATAGTCACTTGGGCTTTTATCAGCTATTTGTTTGCTACTGTACAGTTACTCCTAGCCGAATTACTTATACACCAGTAGTATCAGTAATGGATAGGGGAGCGGGACAGACTGCTCCATATTGTCTCACCCACAGCCTCAGAGACAAATGTAAAATCTGTTTCAGCCATAATGGGGCTATTAGCAGCAGAAATACTGATAGGACACCATGTATAAAGGCTTATGCAGTCACAGAACAGACCGAACAGCAAGACCCCGCACATCTTTCAACTTTTCATGAAACCCTTCCAGATAACTAATGATTTGCACTGAATAAGCTATTTTCTACAGAATTAGTGCAATTGTTCCCCTTACAATGAATGAAATTCAGAATGTCATGGCTTCACATGAGTTACAGCCCACAAGTGCCATTTATAGCAATCTATGGGCAGAGATAAAAACAACAATGACCAAGTGAATGAGGACAACCGATTTGTTCAAAATGGCCGGATGATCTGGTCAGCTCAGCATGTCCCACCGCCATCTGGTCTTCTTCAGGGTGGCATTGTTTGTTGTCATGATAATAAAGGAATATTTTTCAGAAAGATCTTCAAAAGTAGCATCTTATTGTAACCGCTGCGTGTAGTTAGACGTGTCCCCGACTGGATATCATTCCATGGGCCCTGAAAACTCTGCATCTATTAGTATAGGGGACATGTTCTGCTACTTGTGAACTGTACATAGCACTAGGTCAACATTGGCACAGCCAAGACTAACGTTCTGCCAAAGGAAAGCTTTACTTTTATTAAAGCCTATAGGGAGTCCATATTGGTGATATTGGGCCCTCTGCTGGTCCTATGACCTTTGCTACAAAGTCGGGAGAACTTGTGCAGGTTCCCGCTCTCTAGGTGGTCTGATCTGTTAGCAAACAAGGTCCAAAAAGGTATGAAGGGGAGTACAAAAGTCACGTCCTTCTGTCCTGGGTGCATAACCTGGCACCATTACGGGGGACTAGGTTGTTTTTCACTGTGGGGCACCACCGATTAAAGAGTTATTGTCAAGCAATTCTTCTGACAAGTAGGGATTGTCCAAAACACAAAATCCCTTTTACAGTTCCCCAAACCTATACAAAAATATGGAACGTAAAAGGATTATTACCATCTTCATTAAGTATGGCATATACCATAAATGAGTAATAGGTGGGGGGTGCCACGACTGGGAACTTAATTGGCAGACTACTGCCATGTGACCCTTTCCAGCAAGGTTCAAACCTACCAAGGGGTCTAAAAATCAAAGTATGGAAGTTTTTAAAAATATATATAAAAAAGATAAACATTTTAATTATCCCCCACCCCCAGATTATATTTAAAAATATACATGACACCCATGACACCCAATTTTTCCAGCTTCATTTTTTTCCATTTTATTATATGGAATATTGAATGAAGGCACTATAATGTACAATTGGGCCCAGAAAAAAAATACATGAGTCTGGGAACACAAAGAAGTAAAAAGTTTATGGCTTTTGGAAGGTGGAGAGCAAAAAAAAAATGAAAACACAAAAATGCAAAATGGCCCCTTAAAGCAGTTCTCTGCATGGACAATCCCTACTTGGTAAAAAAGTACCTTCGCAATAAGAAAATCACAAAGTGGGGAAGTCCTGGCATCAGCTAGAAACCTACCAGTAAGTGTTTGATTATCCTGCAGCGCCACCACAGGAGAAACTAAGCATTACACTGTATTCATTCAAATCAATGGCTTGTCTTTATAAAACAGGACAGGAAAGGTCCTCCAAAGTGAGGAGACGCTCTTCGTAACCCTCTCCATACTGGCCGAGAGATGCGGACCCCTCTGTCAGCTCAATATTCCCTAAAAGGGTGAATAAAAATAGGTTTTCTAAACTAAACTGCCCCTTTAATAATAATAAAAAATAATCACACAGAAAACATGACAATTTTCCAGGTTTCAGCTCAGAAACATCATTAATGTTACACAATATGTAAATGTCCCTCTGTTTCTATGTCTAATTGTTACCTGCTAATGGAACATATGTGTGTAATATGTCACCCACGCTCCTAGAATGGTCCGTGGACACAATAATGATTCATTTGCTACATGAGAACCCTGTTAACAAATGACTGAGGTACCAAATGTCACAATTTCCATTCCTATGCGCGTTACGACAACGGGGGGATGTTTACAGTACGATGGACGCGCTCCGCAATTAAAAATACCTTAACGATGTCTTAAGAACTAAACACAAAATGCAAATGAGCGCGGTAGACATTAGGCTCATTAGTAAAACTCATCTACTGTACATACGAGAGACCACACGGAACAGAAAACCGCAGTACGAGAACATAAATCACAGCGCCAGCTGATATTGCTCTGGCATGTATTAATTGGCACAGTCTGAAACAACATGTGAGAGTGTGTGGACCCGCTGGGCTTATGATGGGGGAGGATGGACGCAAACTGGATATATCTGGTATGCTATGGCAGAGCAAGTGGATCGTTAAAGGGGTTTTTACAAAATTAAAGGGGGTGTCCAGGAATTGGAGCAACCCTTGTGAAGGCTAAGGGAGCAGTAAAATGATAAAAAATAAAACATACCTGTCCTGCATACCTGTGCTCCATTGTCTGTTCGACCTCCCGCCAGTGCCTGGATGCTGGAAGTCCTTAGCCTCAAGACCAGTGACGTTACTCACATGTCAACGGTTCCTTGCCAGCGACCACTAAGTCTCCACATTCACATAAGGATGAACGGGATCCAGGAATAGACACTGGTAGAGGTCAACATGGGGAACGTGGTTTATTTTCTATTTTACACCTCTCCGCTCCTGGACAACCCCTTTAACATTTATTATGACCACAGAATAGGTGATGACTGTCTGATCACAGGGGGCGCCACTGCTTGGACTACAGAGAGTACATACGAGAGACCACACGCTGCTGTTCTTTTCACAGTCCATGGGCCTGATGGACTGACTTGCATAAATGATCCCTGAAATCTATGCCAACCGCAACCTGGCATACGTTTCAGTGTAGGTGGAGGGTACGCCTCTTCATAAACCAGGCGCACCTTCCTCCAGTAGATATGAAGACTCGCGTTGTAAACACTAGGCTATATAAATCTGCCCCAATGTGTAGAGAGGAGTCAATCCTGTGGCGGCGAGTCTGCACGCCAGCAGAGGAGACGGGGGAACAAGAATTTCGGCCTCCCCAGCTGTCCTCCGCACAGGTACCAAGCAGGGCTTCAAGGACCAGGGTGCATATTAGTACTAAAGCTTAACCAGGGCACTGCTAAACTATTATACCCCAGGTAACCCCCTTCAATGGAGTGACAGTATGTAAGCTCAATGCCTGCACCATGTAAAGTTCTGCTCAGCCCGGTAACAGAGGGCTGGGGGCGCCTATCCTACCGATCGGTGGGGCTCCCTGTCATCAGGCATTTGTCACCTATTCTGATCATTGAGGGACAATCCCTTTAAGATGCCTAAAACCTGCTATAGTCATATTGGGTCACAGAGAGTTTGCAAATCTGGGCACACCTATGGGCAACACCTCAGCTGCCCACCCGGCCTTAAGCCCATAGCAGGTGCCTTCATATTACTTATCAGGTTTCTACCTATATGCCCCTGACCTGCCCCCTGTGCCCTATTTCTAGAAAAAAAAATGGTGCCCCTATACTACAAAGCTGTTGCCCCGTCTCTCTCCAGGAGAGTATTATACCATTCGGGTACCCCATAAGGTGGCCCACAAAGCACCTGCAGCCCCGTAATGTGCGGCCATGTGTCAAACAGGCCCTGTGCTTGCAGCTTTTACATGCGTATGATGCATTAAAGTGTTTTCCCAGCCCAAACTAGAAGCCATTTTGTTAGCCAAATCAGTATTTCTCTAAAACACTGGCCCAGTCCTCAAAATGGCCGTCTCAAGGGGCTGAAAAATCTCTCACACATGAATTAGCAATTTTAGAATCAACATCAGCAATGAGTTTCCTGAGATAAAAAAAAAAGCAAATACAAATGAAGACTATTAAGAATCCAATTATGGCCTTAAAGGTGATCTGTCACCAGTACAGTCTCCTTTAAGAACTGTTTCTGTAGAATGTCTTATCAAAACTCAACTACAGGTTTCGCACAAGTGACTCTTTAAACACCAATAAGATCATCTGAAAAAATGAGCCCCGCCCCTGCTGAGCACTTCCTGCTTCCTAGGGGGTGGGGTTATTGAGCAATGTGTCATGTGATCTTTCACCTCTTTCTGAAGTATCACAGAGGTGTAAATTTGGCAAGCTACTGACTGTGGAGCTGTTTAGTGGTTGCAACGGCGCCCTCTCTAATTCAAAATCTCTAAGTTACAGAGTTAGATACTCTGTTTATACAGTAAATCAAAATAGCAGAGATATAAGGAATTCGTTGGTCTTCCATGTTTTTATAGTGAGATCAAAGGAGGAGGGGGCAGAGTGATCCAGGGGGTGGAACGCTGTCTTAGATCGTATGCTCTGATGTTCGTGATGTGGCGACAATCCTGGGGTCCATCATCAGCGATCCCCAGACCATGTAAGTAAATTACAACTTCCTGTTTAAGCCCCTTTAAGACTGGCATATCGTACACCAGTCTTAAAGGCCCCGACAGGCTCCAACCTCTTCATAAATAGGTCTTACACCCGTGTGCCAGCATGGCGTGAGTCCTAATGAATAAGTCAGGCAGCTCCCCATTCACATAATGTGGCGAGCGAGGCACAGAATGGGGGTTGCAGCGTATGTTTGATGCAAAAAAGGGGCCAAATGTAAACCGCAATATCATCCATCCCTGTACGCCAGAAAACTGCCACAGAGGGATTTATACCACCTCCTCCCACTGGGAAAAATATGGCACATTATTAAGTCTAACACTTCTGCCCTAAGATGCTTCTGAACTTCTCACGCCACCCACTCACTAGAGTGAGATCTCGCCAATTTCTTTGAAAAGTTGCATATGATAAATCTGATAAATGCAAATCTCTATTTTGTGACTTTTTGACACCAGAATTCTTTAAAATGTAGGGGTAATTCTGCAATATGGTGACTGGTAAGAAAAGCTTTAACATGACGAAGTCTACCAATGGAAGAAAAGTAAAACATTTTCTTGGATTGCATTTGTAAGATGCTTTTTACATTATGTTTGAACCCTATATCTGGTGTAAATGCTAGGAACAGCTCCGAATGCATGTATCCATACGACATACACTGAATGTATCCATACGACATACACTGAATGTATCCATACGTCATACACTGAATGTATCCATACGACATACACTGAATGTATCCATACGACATACACTGAATGTATCCATACGACATACACTGAATGTATCCATACGACATACACTGAATGTATCCATACGTCATACACTGAATGTATCCATACGACATACACTGAATGTATCCATACGTCATACACTGAATGTATCCATACGACATACCCTGAATATATCCATAGGGAATACACAAAATGTATCCATAAGGCATACACTGAATATAACGATAGGGCATATACAGAATGTATCCATACGACATACACTGAGTGTATCCATAGGGAATACACAAAATGTATCCACAGGGAATACAAAGAATGTATCCATAGGGCATACACAGAATGTATCCATAGGGAATACACAGAATGTATCCATACGACATACACTGAATGTATCCATACGACATACACTGAATGTATCCATACGTCATACACTGAATGTATCCATACGACATACCCTGAATATATCCATAGGGAATACACAGAATGTATCCATAGGGAATATTTTGAATGTATCCATAGGGCATATACAGAATGTATCCATAGGGCATACACTGAAAGTATCCATAGGGAATACACAGAATGTATCCATAGGGCATACACTGAATGTATCCATAGGGAATACACAGAATGTATCCATAGGGCATATACAGAATGTATCCATAAGGAATACACAGAATGTATCCATAGGGCATATACAGAATGTATCCATAAGGAATACACAGAATGTATCCATAGGGAATACACAGAATGTATCCATAGGGAATACACAGAATGTATCCATTGGGCATACACTGAATATATCCATATGACATACACTGAATATATCCATATGACATACACTGAATGTATCCATAGGGCATACACTGAATGTATCCATAGGACTCGTATCGGGCATTTATAGTAATTTTTATGGAAGGAGGATGGTCAGAATTCATAAATACAATTTTAGAATGGGTAAGATCTATCTTATGGGAGAGCTCAAAGCAAATGTGAAGCAGTTTCCAATGGCGACCAATCAAGTCAATGTGTCTATTTTCCAAAAATGCCAGATGACGTCTGATTGTCTGCCATTGGGAGCTTATCGGATCGCAGAAGCCGGCCATAGAATCCAGATTCCTGCTTTCACTTAAAGGGGTTTTCAAGCCCCATATTGATTTTTCATAGGGACAACCAATCCACAGAATAGATCATTTGTATGTGATCTGTCGGAGTCCAGCACCCTCTGCAAGAGGACGGGAGCGTGTGCGGTGCCACTCCTATTCAGGTCTTAGCAGCGGTCCAGCAGGCCCGTATACTACATAGTGATAGTTCTGCGAAACTGTGGCGCTGCTCGTATTACTTGAATAGAAGTGGTGCTGCACGCGCCCCCTGTCCGAAGGCTTTAGGACCCGCTGATCTGTGCAGGGTTCAGGTGTCAGACCCCCACACATCACATACAGATGACCTATCCTGTATCAATTTGGGCCTGGACAACTCCTTTCAACCAAAGCCTAAGGCCTTCTTATATATGTGGCATGGACTGTAGACAGTACTATGTGGCTGATCACTGTGTATCCTCCTAGGTGGCTGCAGTAATAATCCTATTTTCATTACGATTTATGCTACTTATCTACTTTAGGCTTTTTTTTTCAGCATGGTAAAGTGCACCTGGCACTTCCTTAAGGTGACGGCGGCCATCTTGTGACTGTCAATACTGAAGTCAGTCAGTGAACTGACCACAGCACACAGCATGGCGTCCGGTTCCACGCGTAGGCGACGGGTGCACTTTGTTATCTGTTCGATTGAAAGGCAATATATAATATTACATAGCACGTCATTCCTTATACGAGCAAAATAAGTTAGCATTCTACGTTTTACACGCGGCAAGAGGCGCTGCCTAGTAAACTAATTCGGTATCTAGACATTCAAGGATCTGTTGCAGTTGACAACAGCAGGCTTCGGCCTACAACTCTCTAGCTGTTGTCCTACTACAACTCCTGTCCTGATGTCAGGGAAAGCTGGGTGCTGTAGTTCCCCAGGTAGAAGCCCGCTGGTTTACAACATCCGCTCTACGTGATCAGTAATTCGCCATAGGTGCTGCGTGATAGCTGTGCTTTAGCACCATACGAAATAAGTCGAAAAAAATTATAACGCTATTATTTACAGGGCAAGAAATAAAAAGGAAAGGACGACATTCCGGATTTTTTCAGTATTGGGTGAGTCGAGAGGTAAACACAAAGCTGGAACGTGGCAGTCCGGACGAGCCCAAGCTGGAAGACGCCATCTTAATGCTGAACTGAGGGACCACCGGCAGTAAGTACCTGCAAGGAGAGAGGAGTCAGTGACAGGAATAACGTAGACCTCTACAATATCGGTTTCTGGGAAAGTTGGGTGACAACTCCACGGACAATATTACTACTCCAAGGGATGTCACTCAGCTTTTCCGCTATGCTGATAAGAAATGATATCCAGCTCTTTCTTCAAGTAATCTAACAGGGGTTTTCACCCAGCTTTCCCAGACTTCTGAACTGCAATTGTGCCTCCTAATGCCACGTTACTACTGGAGACTAGGAAAGCTGAGTGATATCTCCATAGAGCCGCTATGGTAGCAGATTCACTTCTCAAACACCAGCCATAAGCAAGCCAATGGGATAGAAATGTAGCAGAGCTGAGCGTATAAGATGTAGCAGCACTGAAGGAAAAGCTGGGTGGAATGTTCACTTAATATAGTAGTCACCCATCTTTCCAAGACAACTGTACTTCCTCATGCCAAGATACTGCCATGATTTACATTTCAAGACTCTAGGAAAGCTGAGTGACGACCCTTACAGTAGCCATAAGCAAGTAAATCTTATAGAAATGTAGCAGAGCTGAGTGTATAGATGTGCACAGAGGTGTATGGGGTCCCAATGCAAAATCTGTAATGGGGAACTTACCATTTAGAATAGTGTTATATTATATTTCGCAAAGGGCCTTTGGGGCCCCCCTCAAGGTACAGTAGTGACTGCTACCTCTGCACCACTTATTATAGCTATGCCAATGGATGTACAGCTTGGCACAGACTGAGAAATCACAATGAGTTATTTATGGTGGGACACCAAGTACTATAACCCTACTGGGTGGTCTCCGAGCCGCAGCTGCCAGTCATAGCTTGGACGCCACCAGCCCTACTACGTTATCTTGGTGCACACGGGCTTGACATAGATACAGAACCAGCTCAGCTCTGTTGCATCTGCTACGAGACAGAAATATGACAGATTTTATGAAAGCAGTAAATACTGACACATCATGCGCGCGTCTCAGGTAACACACATATACAGTGTTGGTTTCTTCATAGGCATATTCTCATATCTGTGCACAATCGCTCGGCTCGCACTAACCACTTCACACTCAATTGGAGTATTACACACACAATTGACTTTTATGCTGACACGCCACAGGCTCCAATTACTTCAGAAATGTTTTTCCAGTTTTCCCCCCTCTTGTTTGTAAGGATCTACTCAGAATCAACCATTTTCGTGTTCCCTTGAAATGAGGTGTTTATCTAATAACATAAAGATAAGAGAGGCGGAATGACACGTGTGGATAATGGCCGAGACGCAGGTATGTGCTGACTGCAACGCTCCAAACTGCTGTGAATGAGACGGCGGTATTCGTGGAATCTTCAGACAAGACGGAGCGAGACAGAGAGCCGGACTGAGCGACAGGACAGAAATAGGTACATGGCAATGCTGGGAGTTCTAGTTCCACAACCACTGCATAGGCTCGCAATTCATACTCGCTTTCACCGCCAGGTTGGAGATAATACAAAACAGGCCCTTATATGTGAACAGAAATGATGCCTATCTATCTATTATCTATCTATCTATCTATCTATCTATCTCTCTATCCATCCATCTTCTATCTATTATCTATCTATCTATCTATCTATCTATCTATTATCTATCTCTCTAACCATCTATCTATCTATCTATCTATCTATCTATCCATCTATCTATTATCTATCTATCTATCTATCTATTATCTATCTATCCATCCATCATCTATCTATCTATCATCTATCTATCTATCCATTATCTATCTATCTATCTATCTATCTATCTATCTATCTATCTATCTATCATCTATCTATCTATCTCTCTATCTATCCATCTATCTATCTATCTATCTATCTATCTATCTATCTATTATCTATCTCCTATCTATCTATCTATCTATCTATCTTCTATCTAACTAATGCAAAAGAAATGGATAGAAATGATGCCTATCTATCTATCTATCTATCTATCTATCTATCTATCTATCTATCTATCTATCATCTATCTCCTATCTATCTATCTATCTATCTATCTATCTATCTATCTATCTATTATCTATCTCCTATCTATCTATCTATCTATCTTCTATCTAACTAATGCAAAAAAAATGGATAGAAATGATGCCTATCTATCTATCATCTATCTCATATCTATCTATCTATCTATCTATCTATCTATCTATCTATCTCCTATCTATCTATCTATCTATCTATCTATCTATATATCTACCTATCTCCTATATATCTATTTATCTATCTATTTCTCTCTATCTATCTATCTCTTTTATCTATCTATCACACTCACCCACCAATTTGCCATAGAATCTAATTTGCATTGATTATTCCAGGGGTAACACCGGAGTGCTATAAAAAGATCAATAGTAAAGCATGTAATACTGCCCCCTAGTGACAGTGAGAGTGCCAGAACTCGCCCTGTGTCTGGAGGGATAACAAGATCTTCCTGGAATGTAGATTTAGTACATATCTGTTTCCCATTAGCACCGTATGACTTACAGCTCTGGACATAAGGGTCTCCCATGCTTGATTTTTTATTTTTTTTTACAAAAATATAAAATGTATTTTATTAGGGAGGAAACATCCTAACTGCTCATCTTGCATTGTTTTTCACTTTGGGGAGGAAACTGCGATGTCTTTCCAGGCGGTGGTTTGTCGGCCGCGGTGCAGATATCTGGAAGATTATTTAAACATATGTTTCCCGGGGTCCTGAGAGACGAGATCCTCAAGACAGTGCGGTCCATGCGCCAGCATCGGAGCTAGGTATTTCCATTACAGGGGCCTAGACTGCTGCAGAATTTACTGGGGGAGATATTTGGGGTTATAATCAATACCTTGTGTCGCTCCCATCTGGACTCGCGCCTGCCACCGAGCCTCGAGAATCTGTTGCATATTTGTAAACCACTAGCAGGCAGTTTTTGCAGAGCTGGACCAGCCGATGACAACACTGGAGCTGATCGGGTGTCACGACCTCGGTGCTTTTGCTGAATATTGTCTCCCACGAGGTGCTGCTGGCAAAGAAAACACAAATGACCTCATGTTCTCAGGCGCAAGTGCCAAAATAAGAACGTTAAACAAAACAGAAGGGTTAGCCGCGCAAGGGTAGGAAAGGTGACATGTGACCTCTCTAGGATTTGCTGGAAGAGACCTATAGACACCAAGCCAAAGGCCGACAGATGGAGAGACTGTAAGAAATGATTCAAGTATTTACGCCTAAAATAAGAAACTTGGAAGCTTTTCTTACCTTTATCCGTTCCTTGGAAAGTTTGGTGATCATTGATATGGCTGCTGTTAAAGGGGTTGTCCAGGGAGTCTTACTGTACTTACTTTCTCTGGGGGGTTTCCATGCTGCACTTGGGACGTGTGGGCAGATTTCAACCCCACTGAATCGGAACCAGCAATGGCCGCCGTGTCCCTCTACCCCCTCCCTATCTCTATACTTACCTATGCTATGGGTGCTGGCAGACTATAGTAAGGTCAGACCCCATAGCACAGGGGTAAAAACAGAAGAGCAACCTGGGGGCCACGTGCTGGTTCTGACCACGTGACCCTGAGTCATAACCAGTCCTGAACCCCCAGGGTTTCAGGAAAAGTTGGGTGATAACCAATATGGCTGCCAATGCAACTTCCAGCTTTGACTGTTTAGTTCCAGATCTGTCTATTCGGGCCATCAAACATGAAGACAATTTAACAACCTGACAAACCCGTTTATTAAAAAGCAGTTCCTCACCAAAAATCTGATCATAGAGTGTCAGTAATCACTAGTGGTTAGTTGGGAATCCAGCAAACAAGTATTTTTCGGACTATAAGACGCACTTTTTTTCCTCCCAATATGGGAGGAAAATGTGTGTGCGTCTTATAGTCCGAATGCAGCGTGCGCAGCGTCTGTGTCTCGTCTGTGCGAATGAAAAGAAGAGCAGCACGGTGCCTGCCTGCTCTGCCCCTCCTTCCCTGTCTGTGTCGCGTCTTTGCAGGAGCGAGATCTGAGAGGCAGGGAAGTAGGGGCGGGCCAGACAGGTGAAGGAAGCGTGGTTTCAAGCTTGCCGAGAAAACCACGCCTCCTTCTCCCGTCTGGCCCGCCCCTCCTTCACTGCCTCTCAGATCTGGCTCCGGCAATGAAACCACACAGACAGGGAAGGAGGGGCGGGCCAAACGGGAGGAGGAGGCGTGGTTTTCTCGGCAAGCTTGAAACCACGCCTCCTTCACCCGTCTGGCCCGCCCCTACTTCCCTGCCTGTGTGGCTTCATTGCAGAAGCAAGATCTGAGAGGCAGTGAAGGAGGGACGAGCCAGACGGGTGAAAGAGGTGTGTTTTCAAGTTTGCTTAGAAAACCACACCTCCTTCACCCGTCTGGCCCGCCCCTTTTTCTCTTCTTACATAGCTTCACTGCAGGGTGTCTCTTTCCATTCATGGATGAGATTAGATAGAATAGATAGATAGACAGACAGATAGATAGATAGATAGATAGATAGATAGATAGATAGATAGATAGATAGACAGATGATAGGATAGATTAGATAGATAGATATGTTCAAATCACCCCCATAGCCCTACAATACATATAAAACAAAAACATTACTGTGAAACACATACACATTTGGTATCCCTGTGTCCGAAAGCCCCCGGTTCTATTTACATTGGTGAAATATTATATTATTAGGTTATTAAATACTTCACCGATTTTTTTTCCTTAAAATTTTTTTTTCCCTATTTTCCTCCTCTAAAACCTTAGTGCATCTTATGGTCCGGTGCGTCTTATAGTCCGAAAAATACGGTAATCATTTTCCCTGCAGCACCCCCAGAGGAGAAAAGAAGCATTACAAAGTTGCAATTGAATCTAATGGGCTGTCCCATTTAAAGGGATCCTTTCAGGTTACTGTTTTATCTGGAGGCAGAATGTTAAAGGGGTTGTCTGGGATTTTAACAAAATTGATCATGCACGGTCATAAAATAAAAAACTAACCTGTACCTGTAAGACCTCCCACTGGTCCTGCAGCAATGAAGTCACTTACATCCTTCACATGACTGCCAGAGCCAATCACTAACCTCAGCCGCCATATTCAGTACATGTAAGTGTCCTCTCTAAGGCCAATAATTGGTTAGATGTGACGGACCACCGTAGCAGCATTAATAAAGCAACTGGGATATTACGGTAAGTAATGGTTCATTTTTATTTGATACCATTTCCTACTCTTAGCCAAGTTTCTTAAAAACCCAATTCCCAAAAGAAAAATTGATCATAAAGGAATCTACTGTTGGCGCCAATAATCATTAGTAATAGTGCAGCACTCCCGCTGGAGAAATGAAGTATTACACCATTTTAAAATTAAATTAATGGGCAGTCCAATTTGATACATGGATTTGCTGGGTCCTCCAGTGCAAGAAACTTCTGTAGCTGTTTTCTGCTTTGGCTAATAGATGAGTGCCCTAAATAGAAGACCCGCCCACATGTAAATTTCACTAAGGTCGCAGCAAAAAAGCGGAAAACTTGGCGGCCACAGTTATTTTCTTTTGCGGACTTTCTGCTTCCATTATAGCTATAGGAAAACTGCCAGCATTTCCATAGGTATACAGTAATTGACTCGTCTTGATTTCCAAAACCGGAACAGTTTTGGAAATCACAGCATGTCCATTGCGTGCATTTTTCTGCAATGTGTGGTTTGGATTCTAGTGAATCCCATCCAATTTGCAGGAACTGTAAAACACTGCGGTGTTTACACCACGTGGGGTCCCGGCCTAAAGTTCCAGGTTGCAGAAAAGCTACTTTTTTTGTTGCAGATCTAGCTGTAGTTTTTTGAGGCAAGGCAGAAGGCCGCCTCAGGTTCCGGATAAAAAAACAGGTAGCTGCGAGTGAATGCCAGATTAGGCCCAAATGAATGGGCCTGGGAGGGAGGGAGTGTCTATATTTCCCATTCCTGTTGATGGCTCCCTTGGCTTTGGCTCAAAAAAACCCCATCAAAATCTGCAACAAAAACGTAGCCTTTCTGCAACACAACAAGGGCCTCAGCCTAGTAGAGTATTCGAAATGGGTTTTCTAAAGCAGACAACCTAAAATACGTCAAGTTCATGATTCACATGTCCCCAAAACCTCGGCAAGCGGCGCTTGTTCCCAGCGATCACATGGAGAGCTGTTGTCAAAAGCTTTTACCAGTTATAAAATATGACGGGAGAAAATCCAGATTGATTCCAAATAAACTTCGGAACGCGGCAAAGCGTAATCACAGTAAAACTAATAACAAATATGTAACCGGAGAAAATTCAATTGGCCGATGCCGAGCGCTGATCAAACCAGCGTAAAGGAACAGAAAAAAAAAATTTAAGTAAATAAATTTGGTGACTCCTGCCTGTTTCTAGTGTAATGAAAACTTAATGATTTCCATTTTCTTTTGACTGCCTGACCAGCTCCCAAATCTCACTTGTGTAAGAACATTTATGTACTCGAAATGACTCTGATTGAAGGGAAGTGCGCGCCGACATCCCCCTGGATCAATTTGCTTCTTTTCTATTTGATGTGTGTCAACAAAAACCAAGGAAATACTTTGTAAAATAAAACAAAAAAAAAAGATATCAGCCGGGTAGATCTGAGCCTGTTCTATCATAACGGGATTGTTGCTGGAAGGCAAAATGTCTTCTGGAACAAACAGTCATCGCATATCATCGATGGAGGCGCCGTCAGCGGGGGAGCTAAAAAATATTGCGCCAATGGACAGCCTTGACCATACGTTCGTGATACAGGGCGCGATAGAAGTCAGGCTCAAATCTGTTTTCCAATAGCGTTCTCATTTGTCTTATTAAACGGGATGAAAACAATGTTGATGGATTTTTAATCTTGAAAGATAATATAACATTATTTTATCATATAGGAAAATTCCAGTAATCCAGAACACTATGGTCAGATATTCCTGAAAACATGGAAGTGGGAAATAAAAAATTCCCATTTTGGGAATTCAGGAAATTGTTGTTTGTTCCCCTCTTTGGACTGACCAATGGTCCTCCTGCCATGACATCTTCCCCCACTAGGGCAATACCAAAGACATCTTTGATGCACCTTGGAAAGGTCAAGCATGTCAGATGCCACCTGCCTAATACACTGCCTACCAATAAGTATTTGGACACCCATGCCAATGAAGATATCTGCGGCCGTGATGTACGTCACGCCTAACGCTGTTAAATAGGAAACAGCATTGGCATTAGTCACATGCAAGAGGCCACGAATGGGCAGAGTTGTCCGATTTTGAGAAAGGGGTAATTGTGGGGTACCACAGAAATGGTCGATCCTTAAGGGATATAGCAAGCAAACTGAATTACCCAAAATCAAAAGTGGCTTATGTGATTACGAAGTGGAAGGTGAACGGTGATTGTCGGAATGTTCCCCAAGACGGCAGACCCCCGAAACTGGGAGATAGAGACCGACGAGTCCTGGCCAGAGAAACCGCACCCAACCGATTGCTCACATACACCAGGAGTGTCACCAGGAATCCGATGATCGCTCAATACCATCCATAAGGAAGCATCTGCTGGGGTCTACCAACTATTGGATAGGAAGCAATGTTGTTTTTCTATTCTACCGCAGGTGTCCAAATACTTATTGGTAAACAGTGTATTGCGCAGGTCCAGCCTGGGCTGCCCAAACAACTGTGACCCATCAAGTCATAGACTTCATAAGACTTTTGATGGTGTCCATTACATTTTGGTGATACAGTAGCTGGGCCTGTGGTAGCAGACAAGATGGCCTTCACTCTCCACATGCATCAATGAGCCTTGGACACATGTTCCTTTTGGTGGTCACCGGTTGTCCTTTCTTGGGTCACTTTTATTAGGTACTAACCAATGTGTACCTCAGGTTTAGAAGATGCTCTGACCCAGTTGTCATCCCAATTTGTTCCTTGTGCAGATCTTCACTCTTGCCCATTTCCACTGCCTTTAACTTTAAGAAATGACCATTCACTTGCTCACTAATCTATCCCAGATCTGGACAGGAGCTATTATTCTCTTATCGCAACCCTCAACCCTTCCCAAAATAAATGGCTGTACATTAAAAATCTATATAGTTTACCTCCCCAATGTCTGCCATACTGCTGCCGCTGTTTCCGCTTGACTCCCTGTCTACTCCATGATATGACGGCCAGTGGCTTCCTCCGCAGCGTTGTCTGTTAGTCACAGATACCCCCTGCTCCATTACCTGGTCATAGACAAGGCTCAAGCGTGAAGTGTTTGGGACTTACAGGCAACGTGCCATTACATCAAGGAACTGACAGGGACCCAAATGCAGAAAACAAAGCGGTGGCAGCAACATGGTGGGCGCCAGATAACTGCATTATACATGTTTAATGTATCGCCAATCATTTTTTAGGAGGGTAGAGGATTGCCTTAACTAGTTTTAATGTTATGGCTTATCAGTACAATTCTGTATCCACTCATTCTGATTATCCTGAAAAATAGCACAGAAATTTCTCTACCCATACAAGTGATCTTTTCATAATCCAGAACTGAAAATCCAAAAATCCTAATAATCTGTCACGTAGAGCGAGTCTGGAGGCTCAGGATTTAATTTGGCTTGTCTTCTTTGAGTTTCTTTAGAAGTTCATTCGTTTTTTTTCTTCTGTCATTCAATAATCCAGAATAATTTATGATATTGGCACCTATCAAAATCAGTTAATTCCAGATATATATATATATATATATATATATATATATATATATATGGGCTTTGGGGCATGGCTTTCCATTAAAGGGCTTCATCATCTGCTGCTACTAAGTACAAGATACACGGGCTGACTGATCCACCGAGATGCCAAGGGATCCTGCAGTGGGCCACAAAAAATAAGGGCCCCATATTCCTTGCAAAGACTAACCCATGTAGGAGTAGCTTAGTATCAAGGACGTATTACTAATGGTTAATTCACAAATAATAATTTATTAACCCTCACCGCAGATATGTCTTGTGCGTTCAAAGAGAATACGATGCAGTTAAAGGGATTCTACCATTGAAATTAATTTTTTTGGCGATCACACGTCGGAATAGTCTTTAGAAAGGCTATTCGTCTCTTACCTTTAAATGTGATCTCCGCCGCGCCGTTCCTTAGAAATACCGTTTTTTACCGATATGTAAATTAGTTCTCTGGCAGCGATGGGGGCGGGCCCCAGTTCTGAAAATGCGATGGGGGCGTCCCCACTGCTGCTCGAGAACACAATCCTGCGACGCCTCTATCTTCGGCTGGATCCTCCCCTTCTTTTGTCATGTTCCTTCAGCGTCACCTCCCACGCCTGCGCAGTTGGCTCTGCCAGACACTAGTAGAGCTGACTGCGCATGCCGGCTGCCATTTTTGGGAGGCTGCTCTTGCTCTTGTAGTTCAATACAGGAGCGGCCTCCCAAAAACGGCCACCGGCCGGCATGCCCACTCGACTCTGCTGGTGTCTCACAGGCAGAGCCAACTGTGCAGGCGTGGGAGGTGACGCTGAAGGTAGACGACGAAAGAAGGGGAGGATCCAGCCGAAGATAGAGGCGTCGCTGGAGCGTGTTCGCAAGCAGCAGTGGGGATGTCCCCATCGCATTTTCAGCGCTGGAGCCTGCCCCCATCTCTGAGAGAGAACTAATTAGCATACCGGTAAAAAAAAAAACGGTATTTCTAAGGAACGGCGCGGCAGAGATCACGTCTAAAGGTAAGAGACAAATAGCCTTTCTAAAGGCTATTCTGACGTGCGATCGCCAAAAAATTCATTTCAATGGTAGAATCCCTTTAAAAGTGAACTATATACAGACATGTAGTGTAGGCCCCAGAACCATTCCTCTGCCGGGCCCAGAGGATATCTCCACCTAGACACATTTCATGGGCGGTTCCAGGTCCTGCACTGTCAATAGTGTCACCTATAGCCGAGCGCAGATCAGATACGGCCTCGGCAGCTCGCTGTGATGTGACCTTGTCCGTGGCACATGAGCTGCAGGCTGGCGCGCTGACAGCCAGCCTAACAGAAAAGACAGATGGTACTCTTTCGAGGTTGGAGTTCAGTACAATGATCAGCATCGAGATAAAGACAGGCCTGGCGCGGCGAATATTAAACACCCAAATCTGCCAGACAAATAAAAGGTCAATATGTTAAACTCAATCTAAACACGGATTTAGCGGTGGCACAAAGTGTCGATGACGAGGAGCTGGCGCATTTCACAACCATGTACAAAGGATCGTTCGGGGTGAAGCTTCCACTCTGTCTCCGAGGATGGCGGCGGCGAGAGTCTTATCCGGAGCCCTGATTATTAGCTCATTCATTGAATACGTACTTTACTATGATTGGCATTTCCCCTTTGGATTACTGTATCAGGCTGTGGGCATTGTACGTCTCTGCCCTGGATTCTTAGCATTAGACTGAAGGATGTTTTTGAGCCCTTAATAATCCAATCAGAAACTTAAAATACAGAACTATCTCCTCTGTCAGACACTTTTGTCCGGATACACATGCCCCTTCGCCGTGCCGCCATTGGCTGATAGCTGGAAATAAGCCGCTCTCGTACGTGATTTAGTCCTGCATTTCAATAGTCGAGGCTATGGCATTTTTATTCAATTTTTTATTACAATATTTTATTTTATTTTTCCAGTTTTTTTTTTTTTTCGAAGCCCAAAAGATGAACTTATCTCGTTTTTTTTCTTCCGAAAACGGACTTCAGGCCTGACTATAGATCCCTGCATTATTTTTTTTCTTCTACTTTTGATAAGAAGCCAATTCTTTAATATTCCCCAAAATAAAGCCTTCCGCCTATTTGCCAAATCACTCTACAAAGAGAGTCATTGAAAGGAAAATTTCACAAAAAAAAAAAAAAAGCTGAATATTATGCAGCTCTGCTATAAGTAAGGTAATTTTCTGGGCAACTTCCAATAGTCTCTAATGAAAAAATGTCATGACAGCCAAGATGGGAGGCTGGAAAATGTTCCCAGCGCTGAGGACGCCGCCAGCATCACAAACAAGTGGAAAGATGCTTAAAGTAAATAGTTTTCTTCTAAAAAAAAAAAAAAAAAAAATCAAATTGCCTGGAGGTTTAAAGCCATAGCAATAGCGGGTCTCTCCGACAAGAGCAAAATGGAAGATTAAATGCTCAAAAACTTTTACGAAATTTTTTTTTCCTAAGAAGGCTGACTCGAAGCAGGACATATTGTAAAATACATTGATGGTACTATCCATATTGGGGTGTACAGATAAAAAGGGACCAACTTAAGATCCCCCTCTATGAGCCAGAAGATAAAGCTGCTACCCAGTAATTGCATCCGCCCTTCCATATATTTGTATGGTCAGCATGTAATACCACACTTCTCCTCTAGTGGCCACTGCAGTACAATATATAGCGATCTTCTGATCAACAGAAGTGATTCAAATGTTACAAATGGCTTTCTTGATGCACAAATATCATGAAGATAAGAACATATGTGTGTCATGGGATAATACATATAATACATAGCACATCTGTTAAAGGGAGTCTGTCACCAGAACCCAGAATAACAATCCAGCCCCACAGATAGATAGGTTAGGGTCCTCTAAATTTAATGGAGTTTTACCCTTGTGAATCAGTGCACCTAATACCCAGATGTCGCTGTTGTTGTTAATATGTAAATGAGCTCTTCTGAGCAATGAGGGTGTGGCCAATGTACCAAAGTATACAGACCCCCAGATTGTAAGACAGAGAGACAGAAAAAGGTGATGAGAGGAGGGAAAGAGGAGAGACAGAAAAGGCTGTACAGAAGCAGGGGGGACAGGGGATGATAGAGAAAATGCAAAGAGCAGGGAGAGACAGATTGGAGCTGGGGATGATATAGACAGTAGGGAGAAGGAGGATAGACAGACTGGAGTATAGGGGTGATATAGACTGCAGGGAGAAGAAGGAGAGACAGACTGGAGTATAGGGGTGATAGAGAGACTGCGGGGAGGAGGAGGAGAGACAGACCGGAGTATTGGGGTGATAGAGACTGCGGGGAGGAGGAGGAGAGACAGACCAGAGTATAGGGGTGATATAGACAGTAGGGAGAAAGAGGAAAGACAGACTGGAGTATAGAGATGATAGAGAGACTGCAGGGAGGGGGAGGAGAGACAGACTGGAGTATAGGGGTGATAGAGACTGCAGGGAGGAGGGAGAGAGACAGACCGGAGTATTGGGGTAATAGAGACTGTGCGGAGGAGGGGTAGAGACAGACCGGAGTATTGGGGTGATAGAGAGACTGCAGGGAGAAGGAGGAGAGACAATCTGGAGTATAGGGGTGATATTGAGACTGCAGTAGACTACAGATACTATGGTACGCCATACATTACAGTAATACCTCCTTTTTATTGCACCGTTTGGTATACGGCAGGTAGCAGTATACAGGAAGGACGCCGTATATTCCACTGATACATTTGCTTTCAATTATAATCCATTATTTCAATTCATGACAGAATAAGGACACGTGCTGATAGGTTCTGACATCCATCAATGGCATCAAATACATCCCGAAACGTCTGGGAAGATGAGAGCACACGCCTCACACATGTGTATAGAGAAGAAGTGCTCAGCTCAGTGCTATTATCAGGCAGTATACAGCGGCCATGTCTGTATATAGTTACTGCGCTATAATTATTTACATTCGTCATTCATGCAGACGCGACATCTGAAAATACAGACTAATATTGATATCATGAGAACCATGTGTAGACCCAGCTGTGCCTGATAGAAAGTCCGCCTCCAGCCTGTGGATATAGATTATATTTCCGCTGAATTAGTGCAGGTGAAAACACCTCCTGTTGCTTTAATCCTTAAAGGGGCACGCACCTTTTCGGCAACACCAGTCATCATCGCTTTAAATGTCCATTATATCAAACGCGGGCCAGATAACCTGAAGGGAGAACCTTAAATCACTGCAGATTTTCACTTATGGAAGCCACATTTACAGAGTTTGGGATAAAAAATGATGTGTAATTCCCAGACCCCATGTAAAAAAAACGGATTGTGATATATTATGGCACACACCATAAGACAAAGGCAAAAACGCATCCAGGATAAGAGCGGATACCAGAACACATGACATAGACGACAGTTAATAATTCACAAACAGATTATTGGCCATCGAAAAATGTTTGTAGTTCAAAGAAGCTTTTTCCCAAATCCGTTCTCAGGATCGGTCGTGTCCTAGCAGAAAGTGTGACATGTGATGCTGCATATTATATATAGTTATACCCTATACACATCTGTTGGACCCCCATCGATCAGGAGTATGGGGGGGTCTGTAAGTGCCCCAGTGGCACCATGTAATGCACATGTTTGGCCAGGGCTCCATTCACTTCTATGGCACACAATGATCTCCAGCAGTCTCCAAGAAGTGCCGCTCCAGCAGGTGAACCATGGCTCTATTCACATGGGCACTTGGGCACCATTCTTAGGATTGCTACAGATCCCAATGATCGGACCCCGATCACCAAACCATATATATGGTATAAATGTCATCAACAGAAAACCCCTTGTAAAGGACTGCCCAGTTGTCCAATTTGACAACATAATCTTAGGCTAAGTTCACACTGGGTATTTTGGTCAGCTTTTTGAGGCCGTATCCACCTCAAAATCCTGACCAAAAAGACGAGTCCCATTGAAATCAATGGGAGCAGGTCAGTTCTTTTTTTCCGGGAGCGGTTTGTTCCAACTTCCAGAAAAAAAGAAGCGAGGTGCTCATTCTTCAGGCCGGGTCGCCTCGCGACATCCGCCTGAGGACACTCCCGACTAGGTCCATTCATTGGATGCACCGGCATCCAGTCGCAGCTTCCCATATTTTGGACCAGAACCTGAGGCAGCCTCCGTCTCAGGTTCTGGACCAAAAAACCCCAGGTGAACCCGGCCTTAAGATGATGGCCTTAAGCAGACAATGCCTTTGTGTGGGTTTTCTCATCACTACCTCACAAGACCAGAGGATGTCATTTCCAGATACAGCACCCCAAATTATATCCATTATCAAGGGTTTCTAAATGGTACTCCCCCTTAAGATGCAGAGACACGATAGACCTTTAGGGCTCGATCACAAGGGGCAAGAGGGGGCGGATTCTGACGCCGATTCCAGCTCGGGATCTGCCCCCTCACAATGGAGGTCTATGTAGACCGCTAGATTTCTTTTTTCCATGAGCGGTATGTTCCAGCTCACGGAAAAAAGAAACAAGCTGTCCCTTCTTCAGGCGGATTCTGCAGCTGATTCAGCCCCTTCGTCCATCTCGCATCAGCATCCTCCGGACTAGGCCCATTCATTTGAGCCTACTCCGGAGGGGGAAGCAGTGACTGTCGGAAGCCACAACAGTCGTGGCAGGCGCATTTTGGTCCAATTCTGATGCGGCTTCCCGCATCAGAATCAGGAGCAAAATGCGTGGGGCTTATTCCCATGTGAATGAGGCCTTAGTATGTCTTAGCTAGGCTTTCATTTATCCCAGGTAAAGAATACCCAAGCACAAACCCCACCAGACACACAACCCCGTGACTCCTCTAGCGCACCAATGGTAGGTAAAATAAGAGAACCACAACGAATGGAAGTGAACCTGAAATCCAAGCCGTGTGGTCCCCGTTTCTGGAATCTCATGTCTATGACCAACTTGTAAATCCACTAGTGCACCAGTACATCTGCAGCACTATCACAGCCACATGGAAACACATAAGTGCCATGGAGGACAAGGTTTCTGATGTTATTTCATTGATTAAAAGTAAATTTTTATATTTTTGGAGGCTGATCTTTGCTTAGACCATGTCCATAAGTCATCCAGGTCTATAAGCCAGGGGGCCCAGGGGCTGCAGCTCCGCTCCCATTACCTGAATAGTTGTGTTGTATGTGCTCCCCATCCACTGCTATATCTTCTGGCGCTCTGTGGCTGCTGGAACAGATGATGGCGCAGGGCCCTGGTGTCAGACCTCAGCAGACTAAATACTGATAACCGATCCTGTCATCAATTTGGGGCGGACAACCCCTTTCCCATGATGACTCCTCTACACCGCCTATTTATAGTAATATACAATGGAGGGCTTTGGCACCCCCCATTCTCCCAGGCATCAGGTGCTGCACCTCCTTTAGCTACGCCTGGCAGACGCTGCACATTTTCCAGCCTCTTGCTCTCTAACATGGCAGACAATGCCGCGCCTGACATTGCATCTCATCTTTCCAACAGCTTTGTGCTCCGAGGCAGCCGCACTCAGGTATTGCTGGTCCCGCAATATATTACTCCCGGGGAAATTAGATTTTCTGTGTGAACTGCAGCAATTCGGAAAGATACTTTTCATTTAGATCAGTGCAGAAAACGATTCTGAAATGAAGCCAAATGCAGCAACCAAATCATCCGTCATTTTTATAACACAATTGAATACAGCTTTGTATACACGGCTGAAAGCGCCATTTAGAAGGTATTTAAAAAATGTGTGATCCCCCCCCCCCCGACACTCCGCATGTAAACACAGCTTACATTTGTCTGTCCGAGCCTATCCCTATAGAGAGGCTGGAGCGGAGGGGAGAAGGCCGGGCCTACCTGGAATCACAGAAGCAGCTCCACAGTCCTTGGCCGTGACTCCACAGGAGGCGATTGAAGACGCGATTAAAACTGCGGTACAAGTGTAAACACTCCACATCAGACACTTTCCAGATGCGCTGAAGAACCGAACGAATGTTTGTTCTCACAATGTCCAAAATCTAGGGAAGAAATGCAAAAAAAAGAATATTTCAGTCCTAAAAACCCAAAGGAGACGACAACAGCTGCACGTATGTCTTCTGTACAGTGTGTCAGCGTGGGTAACATATAGCAAAAGTTTTATGTTAAGACCCCACATACAGTAGTTTTTTTATGTAGATTGTGAGCCCCATACAGATATCACAATGTACATTATTCCTATCAGTATGTCTTTGGAGTATCGGAGGAAATCCACGCAAACATGGGGAGAACATACAATCTCCTTGCAGATGTTGTCCTTGGTGGGATTTGAACCCAGGAGTCCAGCGCTGCAAGGCTAACCACTGAGCCCCTGCAGATTTTTGTTTTCCTCTGAGTTTTTTCTTCCCCTTTAGGTAAAACACTTGTGATTTTGCAACTAAAAACAACACACTGCGATATTCAAAAACACAAATTGTTTTAAAAACACAGATTTTCCGCAATTTATTTGTCCAGTAATATGTAGATGAGCTGAAAGGCCGGAAATGTTTTGCTGGTACTGTAAAAAGCAGGGTCTTTTTATGCTGCGTTTTTCCGCAACGTCTGGCCTCTGCCTTAGGACTGTTTAGAAGAAATGCTGCAGAGTAAAAACGCTCTTGGAAACAGAAGGGTTAATAGTTGATTTTTGTCAATTAACAAAACGAAGTGGATTAAGAAAAGAGAAATGTAAATCCCATCAGTATTTGGTGTGACCGGGGCTGTGGAGACAGTAGGCCAAACCACCAAACGTCTATTCCCCGACTACAACTCCGACTCCTTCATAAATGGCGGACAGGCAGATGCTGCAAAGCTCCAATAATTCACAAAAAAATGATTGATTCCTATGAAAGTATATATGTAATAAAATATATATGTCATTAATAATACCATTTCCAACTCCAACTCCACCCAAAACTAAACCTAACCCCGACTCCAAAAATCCAGCTCCACTTCCAAGACTCATCTCCTTGGAGGAAGAGTCCTGAAAGTAATGATCCGGCCCCCGCAGAGCCCTGATCTCATCATCCTCCAGTCTGTCTGGGATGACATGAAGAGACAGACGGATTGGAGCAAGCCTACATCCACAGAAGATCTGTGCTTAGCCTTCCAAGATGGCGGCTGGAACAACCACCCTACCAAGTTCTGCCAAAAACTGTCTGCAAGTACCGAGAAGAACTGATGGAAGGCGTAGGGCAAAGGTCACACCGAATATTGATGGGTTTACCATTCTCTTTCCTTCATTCACAGTCCTATATATCCACCATCACAATATTGTCTATACCGCTTGCAATTGCAGCAGAAGCTCAGCAGTGAGAGTATAATAGTTTGTCACGGTCAGAGTAACCACAGTTCCTTGTAACTCCCCTGGAATTGCTATATCTGCACTTTACACTTTAACAAGACGGATTTCTAACTATATAAATTCACACGTTTGTGTTTTTTTTTTCTTGCAGGGGATCCAAGAATAAGAATTGTCCAGAATTATGATAATGCAAAGAATTTATGTCGAAAATCTCCGGGCAGAGTTCACATTTCATTCTAGCGCAGGGTGGTAAGAGGAGGACAAACTTGTTTCGACTGATCTGACAGTAGCTTGGAAGATTAATGCTGCATTTTGGATCTCTCTTGTGAGACCCACGGAGAGTCAAGCTTGGATATGTTCCACTCCTCACTTATTTCTGATAGGCGCTCCAATGCTTCTTGGGGTTATGCCAGCTGTATCTTTGGCATACGACTTCAAGTCTAAAATAGCCTTCTAGCAGTGAAAAGATTAACCACTGGAATACTGCAAGGCTTAATGTTTCTATTGGTTCCTCGACAAAGAATCGATGGAGACTGAAGTCTTAAACTGAAAAAGTTATTATCATAAATCCTAAATATTACATAGCTCTGCAGGAAAGGGCGGAAAACTGGAGGCTCGTTCGGGACAATTACATTACGGAGAACAGATAAATAACCCAAAGGACAATCAAGTGTAAGACTGTGCACACAAGATGTAGAGATCCATAATACAACACCATTGGCATACATAAGATAAGATAAGAGAATCCTTTAATAGTCCCACAGTGGGGAAATTTCAGTATGTTACAGCAGCAAAGTAATACAGATACATGCCCCCCATTACATGAACTCCGTATTAGGTTGGGGCTTTTTTGGTTGCAGATTTTGTTGCGTTTTTTGGAGCCAAAGCCAAGACTAGATTGAGTAGAAGTTAGAAGTACAAGTTAAACGATGTAACGCGGCGTTCATTCTGACACATAAACTCGTGTCAGAATCAGCGCTTCAAAACAGAATCCCATTGACTTCAATGGGTTCCGTCTTGCGCGTGCGCTACACATTGAAAGCAATGGGAGGCTTTTTAACCCATTGATTTCAATGTGTTACGCGCGCTAAACGGAACCCATTGAAGTCAATGGGATCTGTTTTGAAGCGCTGATTCTGACACGAGTTTACGTGTCAGAATGAACGCTGCGTTACATCGTGTGCACGAGTTTACACGGGGTATTTTGGTCATCTGCCTCAAAATCCTGACCAAAAAGACGGCTCCCATTAAAATCAACGGGAGCCGATGCGTTCTATTTTCTGGGAGCAGTTTGTTCTGGTTCCTGGAAAAAGAAGCGACATGCTAATTCTTTCAGGCGGAGTCGCCTCGCGACATCCGCCTGAAGACACTCCCTCCCGAGCAGAGTGTGCAAGTGCACTGCACTGGCATCCAGTCGCAGCTACTGGTATTTTGGACCGGAACCTCAGGTTCCGGATCAAAAAGCCCCCTGTGAACCCGGCCTTAAAAGTCCTATATAATTCGGATTCCATTTGTAGCTATTCTTTACTCTGGCTCAAAAAACTGCAACAAAATCTGCAACAATAAAAGCTGCGTTTCCGCAATGTGCGACCTCAGTTTTACTGAGATATTAAAGCAAGGCTGTCACGTCATGTTGGGAGTTGTAGTTCTGCAACAGCTATAGAGTTGCAGGTTTGGGAACATGGATGATGGGTGTAATCGAAACAAAAAAAACCTGATATATATCTGTACTGACAAGTAACAACTACAACCAGCAGCATGGATACTGGCAATGGTGGTCTTGGACCTCCCACAAAAGTGAATGGAGCTGCTGAGAGTTGTAGTTTCACAGCAGCCAGAGGGCCAAAAATAGATAGGAGTAGATAATGAGAAGATCTGTCTTGTGTATCTCAATATATACTGGCAATGCTTTTCTAATAAATCTTTATAGTACTGTTCCTCTGTTATTCTGCCTAGAAATGTATGACTTTTACGTTACCACTAGGGGGCATATCCGCAAAGAGTCTCCAATTAGAAGTGTCAGTATGAGACTGTATAAGGTCACACCCACGGAGAATGGTAATACCTAGTTATTCACTCATTCATTTGTAGGAGGAGTAACAGAGGAACAGCCCAATGCAAAGTTATGAGAACATAAAACAGAAAGTTGACCTATGAGTAATACGAAACATATCTTACCTTTCTCTGCTTCACAGAATCCAGCTTTATTAACCAGTAGGAGGCTAACTTGGGTTTGTGATATCGCCAATTCTCCATTATCTGTACAAGACAGTGGGAACAATGTGTTAGGAACAATAGAAAGTAGGTAATGACACTATACAGGAGTGGTACTGTAGCTGGGAATCGCATCTATTGTATCTACACAGTGCTTATAAGCAGGGGCGGGGCAAACGGTAAGCAGGGGATGGCAAAGCTACAACATAGCTGTTTTCCCTGCCTACGAGGAACATCAGAGAACCATGGGGGCAATTCCTCATTCCCTCTATGCCAGTTTTCTGGCACAGGGGATGATATTGAGGCGCACTACATTGTGTGAATGTGTGCGAGCAAGGTGGGGATAGGGACGGGGACGCCTCGGCCTGACAAATTTATTATAACTCAACTGGCTTGAGTTATAATAGAAATCCATGGAAATTCCTAACTGGCGTAAATTTCCATTCTGGCATAGAGATGTCCATACGATTTATAGAGAAGCGACTGCAGCCTCTACATAAATCTCTGTGTCCCTGCATCACTTGGGCTGTATATTAAGACTGGCCTATGATACGCCGGTCTAACAAATTTGCCCCAGAGTGTATGCATTCAGAAAAGTGGTGAGTGCTACATAGAAGACAAAAAAAGTTGCAATTTTTTTGCACAAAAAATTTAGATTATATACCCCACAAAAATGTCTTACAAGGTATGACATATTTTCTCCAGTGTAGAGGCATTATCCTAATAAGATCACTGTCTGTTGCCGCGGACTCCGGAATCCGTGGCAAGCTCGAGCAGGACACTTATGTTTTCACTTTCCTACTCTGATCTCTGCTGACATTGAATACAATGGAAGGCAGAATCAGGGCGGAATTTACTGCTTATTTTGGGGTGGTTAGTAGGGTTAAGCTGACCTTGAGATTTCAGGATTGATTTTAAAATCTGATTTCCGATCATTTTCCAGCCGATCCTGATCGTGAAATTTGCTCGATCGCCGATCGGGATCTGATCTTTCCTGATCCCGATCGCTCAACCCTATTAATGATATATACTGTATATGAATAGGGTTGAGCCGATCTTGAGATAACTTCCCACCCCGATCCCGCCAGAAAAGATCGGGCTCAGAATTCTAATCGTGATCATGAAACTTACTCGATCGCCGATCGGAATCCGATCTTTCCTGATCCCGATCGCTCAACCCTATTCATGATATATGTATGAATAGGGTTGAGCCGATCTTGAGATAACTTCCGACCTCGATCCCGCCAGAAAAGATCGGGATCGGAATTCCAATCGCGATCGTGAACTTTACTCGATCGCCGATCAGAATCCGATCTTTTCCAATCCCGATCGCTCGATCCTAATGGTTAGCGTATGTTCAGCATGTGAACATACCCTACCCCCTTTAAGATGAACGCATTGTCTGAATACCCCATCCCTGATCCAGCACAATGTCCAAACATTCCCCCGACACGGCTGAAAGATTCATCCACCTGTTCTATATACTCTGCCCGCATGCGATGATCCCTCGCGGACCAAGCAAAGAGCGTAAACATTTGCGGACAAAATGGATAATGCGATGCAAGAACACATGTCCTGCCAGTGTCATCCGTCTCCAGGAGAAGTGCGGGTCCTGAACTTTGTTGATTATTATTGCTATTTTATGGGCTGCTTTTTCCGTAGGCAGATTCCAAGTGCTAAAATGTTTAGTGCCTAAGGCAGCGAGCAATGCATTACTGGTCCCTGCAGCCGGAACACGTTTCAGTCCTGACAGCTTTTGGACGGTGCTACCGGTGATTTTTCAGCCAGTAAAGGCTGTCTGGGAAACATTCATACTGAGTAAACGTTACCTCCAATGTAAATGGTCCCTACGGTCCATTTCCACCAGAGCTGTAAACTAAGAAAATACTTTCCCTGTATCCGTTCGGTAAGTTATTTGATCACATTGGTAGAAATGTCTGGGTGCCCGCTGAGAGTTTTTCTTGAAGAGCATCCAGAGGTTGTAAAAAGAAGAACATAAATCTTTCCCCGTTTTTTTTTTTTTTCGGAACGTCAAACGTCGTGGGCAATCGTCTGTAGGAGCGGGGTTATAACCGAGAGGGAAAGATTCAGCTGAATTTTAATTGTGTAAAATCCCTGGTCCATTGTGAGGTTGTTTTTTTTCTCTTTGTGTTGCGAGAGCCACTTGAGTTACATACAGACAGTCGGAACAAAAGTGTAATTAAAACCATTTAGTTTTCGGAGAACGCTCGTTTGGTTAATTTGATCTTAATTATGAAGGTCTTGGATTTTCTGAGCGGTGCAGAAACAGCGGGATTGTGCATTCAGCGTTTTACAGGACAATCAAAATGACCCCACGCAACAAAATGACATTTCCGAGGATCCCTGCTGCAAACCGCACTTACACTGGAGAGACAACAAACATCTCGGCTTCTAGAAAAAAATTAGACTTCATATCCTATGGGCCGTAAATGATATTTTTATGATTGGCCATTTGTTTGATTCTTTTTTTACTTTTTATGTGTCTGTGTATTTATCCTAAGCCAAACTGTATTAAATGGTTGTCTGAGAGGTACAAAAATTTGGTCAGGGGAAAGATAATGTTAGCAGAGAACTCACCTTACTGATACATCACAGCGCAAGTGAAGTCTTCCATTCCATTTCTCCACTTCACAAACTCCACGTCGTTGCATCCTCAAATAGTCGCTGCTCCGCAGATTCTGGCACAGTTGGAATTTTTTCTCTAGCCCTCACCATTCCTGAGCAATCAGTGTAGTTGTTTTCAATGCCTGATATACTATCTAGACTCCCTAAGGTCAAGTGGGTGGTGTCAGGCAGGAGCAGGTAAGAAGTCGTGACACTGCCTGGAGCGCTAAATCACACCTCTTTGCCTGCTCCTGCCTGATACCACCCACTTGACATTAGGGAGTCTAGATAGTATATCAGACTACACTGATTGCTAGGGAACGGTGAGGGCTAGAGAAAAAATTCCAACTGTGCCCGAATCAGTGGAGCAGCAACTATTAAAGGATGCAACGAGCTGGAGTTTGACATTAGGGAGTCTAGTTATCACGTCACGCATTGAAAATAACTTACTCAGGAACGGTGGGGGCTAGAGAAAAAATACTAAGTGAACCAAAACGGTTGAAGGGATGCCTATTAAAGCATGTAAAGAAACAAAGTTGGTTCAGGTGGTGGAAAGGGGTGGAGAATTGAAGTGAGTGCAGGTTTTTATTTTTGTTTCATTCCATTCCTTGGACAACTTTTTAAACGCTGGCGACCGATTCTTAGGATAGTCTATGTATATTTGACTGGACTGGGTCACGGGTCAGCAGAATGGATGGACCCTCAGTACAATTCAAAGGGAAGTGGTTGTGCCAGTTACGATAACTCATCCCCATTCACTTAGCGGGGACCTTTCGCCACCTTCACCAATTCCAAATCTTTATCTCATTGAATAGGCAACACTCCACTGATTCCAGAGAAGTTGGAATTATTTCTCTAGCCCGCAATGTTCATGACTAATTGGAGCTGACAGATTCAGCATCAGATATGCTAATTAGGCTCACTACTGTCAGGTGGGCGGTCCCAGACTGGAGCAGATAGTCAGAGACCACCCACTTGACAGTAGAGAGCATAATTAGTATATTGGGTGCTGAAACTAAAAGCACAATTTCCCCGGAATGGCAAAAACTACTGGAATCAGTGGAGAGGATGCCAAGAGTTGGAGTTGGTGTAAGTGGTGAAAGGTACTCCTTAAATGGGACTGGGATGTGAGAGGGGACATGCAGCCAGTGGAGGATGTAGCCCTTCCATCCAAAGATTATTGGGGCCTTGAGGGTCGGTCCCTACAAATGAAATATTAATGTCCTTTGCTAATGATGGTCCAAGTCCTTGAAAATCTCCTTAAAGTACAACTCCGGAGATATACCTAAACCATTGTACCCAGTGAAGTCCAATTCTTATCCATAGGGGGCAGTGTTATCCTTTAGCAGTTAGTACTGGTACAGAAAAGATGGGACTGAAAAAGTTATGACTATTTTTTGAGCTAGAAAGTTGCTGAGGGCAGTTGTCACCTCCGTTCCACCCTCTGGGCAGCTCAAGGAAAATCATTTTTAAGACTGGTATTGTTCTTAAGTGACCTAAGCCTGTCATATAAAGAGGTTGTCACATTTTGGTACACTTAATACCGTACATTGGGCTATGAGTGTATGAAACGCTTTCAGACAGAACTGTAGCAATAGTTTATGTTGGCGGATATCTTTAATGAGTACAGACAGATGGATACAGAAAAGGCAATGAGTGTTTCTTGGCTTCAATAGATTTCTTCGAGTAGAAAAAAAAATCAATTCTTCTTTCATATATGGAAGAGAATAGCGTATCTCGGCACTCACAGGGAAAGACAAGTAGCGGACCATCGAAAATTGTGGATTATGCGACAGATAGAGAAGTAAATGCAATGACCCTTAAAGTGAACCTGTTATGTCTGAGAACAGGATATAATAGAGGAGAGAAGCTGAGCTGTGTGATATATAGGGTTATAGGATAGAGGAGAGAAGCTGAGCTCTGATATATAGGGTTATAGGATAGAGGAGAGAAGCTGAGCTCTGATATATAGGGTTATAGGATAGAGGAGAGAAGCTGAGCTGTGTGATATATAGGGTTATAGGATAGAGGAGAGAAGCTGAGCTCTGATATATAGGGTTATAGGATAGAGGAGAGAAGCTGAGCTCTGATATATAGGGTTATAGGATAGAGGAGAGAAGCTGAGCTCTGATATATAGGGTTATAGGATAGAGGAGAGAAGCTGAGCTCTGTGATATAAAGGGTTATATGATATGATGGAGAGAAGCTGAGCTCTGTGATATATAGGGTTATATGATAGAGGAGAGAAGCTGAGCTGTGTGATATATAGGGTTATATGATAGAGGAGAGAAGCTGAGCTCTGTGATATATAGGGTTATATGATAGAGGAGAGAAGCTGAGCTCTGTGATATATAGGGTTATATGATAGAGGAGAGAAGCTGAGCTCTGTGATATATACAGTTATATGATAGAGGAGAGAAGCTGAGCTCTGTGATATATAGGGTTATATGATAGAGGAGAGAAGCTGAGCTCTGTGATATATAGGGTTATATGATAGAGGAGAGAAGCTGAGCTGTGTGATAAATAGGGTTATAGGATAGAGGAGAGAAGCTGAGCTCTGTGATATATATGGTTATATGATAGAGGAGAGAAGCTGAGCTCTATGATATATAGGATTATATGATAGAGGAGAGAGGCTAAGCTGTGTGATATATAGGGTTATATGATAGAGGAGAGAAGTTGAGCTGTGTGATATATAGGGTTATATGATAGACGAGAGAAGCTGAGCTGTGTGATATATAGGGTTATATGATAGAGGAATGAAGCTGAGCTCTGTGATATATAGGGTTATATGATAGAGGAGAGAAGCTGAGCTCTGTGATATATACAGTTATATGATAGAGGAGAGAAGCTGAGCTCTGTGATATATAGGGTTATATGATAGAGGAGAGAAGCTGAGCTGTGTGATATATATAGGGTTATATGACAGAGGAGAGAAGCTGAGCTCTGTGATATATAGGGTTATATGATAGAGGAGAGAAGCTGAGCTCTATGATATATAGAGTTATAGGAGAGAAGCTGAGCTCTGTGATATATACGGTTATATGATAGAGGAGAGAAGCTGAGCTCTGTGATATATAGGGTTATATGATAGAGGAGAGAAGCTGAGCTCTGTGATATATAGGGTTATAGGAGAGAAGCTGAGCTCTGTGATATATAGGGTTATATGATAGAGGAGAGAAGCTGAGCTCTGTGATATATAGGGTTATATGATAGAGGAGAGAAGCTGAGCTCTGTGATATATAGTTTATATGATAGAGGAGAGAAGCTGAGCTCTGTGATATATAGGGTTATATGATAGAGGAGAGAAGCTGAGCTCTGTGATATATAGGGTTATATGATAGAGGAGAGAAGCTGAGCTGTGTGATACATATGAAAGTCAGTGAAGTCTCACAAAGTATCTTCCCTGCCTTCTGTATATATATGTATACACATGTATGTATGGACTTACTTCATCTATAATCGCGCATGTTTCATCTTCATCCATCTTCCCTGGAAACCTAATCCTCATATTCTGAAGAACAAGCAAAGTCTGTTTCGTCAGCTCCTCTTCCTGGTCTTTGGATAGGTGATGTAGCCCGGTTTCATTCTGAAGAAGCAAAATAAAAGTATATAAGTCTATATAATGTCTATATAAGCATGTAAAAGTAATAGCAGAGAATACTGATAGAACAGTTCAATATATGGAGGTATAAGATCTTACCGAATAACGGGGCAGATTCACTGAAATGTGCCAGTATTATGGTGTAAATTGTGCCCCAAAAATTGTGCCAAATGTATTACTATCTTTAGACCCTATTTGTGCGTCACCTGACCAAGAGATGGAATTCCTGCAGCGCAAATTCTGCTGTGTTAGCTTACCCTAAATTTCTCAGAATGCACAGTGCAGACACTGAAACAGCAGGGAGTCCTGGGAGAGGTAGGAGCTGGAACTGTAAATGCAGGTGCAAAATTACTAAGATTTATTATTGTTGGTATCATGGCGCAAGCAGACCCCCCCAAACGGAACCCGAGGCGCAGATGTGAACCGGGCCTAGGTTTGCACTGTCTATTAGTAAATCTGGGCCCATGTGTCTTGTCCTTTCCCGCCTGCCCTTTGTGTAATGGGAGTAAATTTACTATTCCCTCTATAGCATTGAAACCTTCTATAGATGGGAATCATTAAGGAGCAACTTTGACACATGAGTCTTTTATTTTCTTGCACCATGAGTCTTTTTGCTACAGTCAGCGGAACGAAGTGAAGACCAAGGAGTGCCGCATCCGAGATGTTATTGGTAGACTAGTTACAAAATACAGGATGAAAACAGGCGGGTACTCACCAGCGTTGGGTACATACTGCTGCAAGTCCCCGTGTGCGGCACCCGATGTGACGATGAGCTACGATTCAACGAGTTGGTCCGGTTCCCTGAAGTCGGCCTCGAGACTTGTGCGGTTACTTTTGATGAGAGCGGTCGCTGCGGCTCCAAGTGTGGAGACTGTGCGTTAAGTGCAGTGATGGAGCGGGGGCAGCTCACAGAGCGCCTAATCGGGGTGGATGATGAGGATGGCGATGAAAAGGTAAATGGCCGGGATTTAATGGGAGGCTTACAATGTACTCTACCTGTACAAAACACAGAAAACGGTGCGTAAGTTTTGGCATACAACCCTCGTTTGAGTATAATTAATTCATGTATTGAATTCTGATTCATGGAGAGACAGATTGTATTACTACTGGTAGAGCTGCCGGCAGTCACCACTAGAGGGAGCACAGGAGCTTGCTGCATACATAGTAAGCTCCTAAACCCACCTAGTGGTAGCTCTCGGTAGTTTTATCATATAGTAATAGAAACAAGTGCAGGATTAATAAAATATCTCAGAATGTAGAGTAGGAACCACTAAGCAAAGTAATGAACAGATCCAGCTATTTGGTATAAAAGCTTTGGGAAGTCAGACATTTCCAGCGATGGATTAAATACACGGCCCTGAGTGTGTTTGTGGACACGGCCACGCTTCATTTCACGTGCTAAGGGTCGCGGCTGATTAATGGACACTGGTTGCCGGCAGTAAGAAAGATGGGGGCTGAAACGCGAGGCTAAATTATGCAAATATATGGAAATCTATTTCCAGATACATGTGACAGATAAAATCCATTGCTCTTCTATCACTCAGTATGGCGTGTTATAAGGGGCCACTGTCTATAACCCAACCATTTACCCCGTACCTAAACGTCTTCACTTTATATCTATACTAGCATTACCCGTGACTTTGTCTGTGCCACTCTCACTCCCTGCGCCAATCCCCACTTACACAGGCCCACACTCCCCCGCGCACCCATCCGCCTTTCCCGCGCATGCGCGGCATCGTCGAGCCAGTTTCCTCGCTGTACCGCACCAAAGCCCGCCACTCCCATCCACGCACAGCATCCGTTACCCGGCACGCACCAACGTTCCCCGCCAGTGCTCCCCCGGGTGGCCTCACTACCTATTATTAGGGGTGAGTGACCCACTTTTAGAGTAGCCTATGTTTCCTTCCTGGCCAATATGTAGCCCTGTGTGAAATTTCCAAAAAATCCGTTCAGCCGTTTGGCTGTGATTGATCCGCAAACATCCAAACCCACAAACATCCAAGGCCACAAACATCCAAACCCACAAACATCCAAAGCCACAAACATCCAAACCCACAAACATCCAAAGCCACAAACATCCAAACCCACAAACTTTCACATTAGGATACATATCTACACTCACCGGCCACTTTATTAGGTACACCTGTCCAACTGCTCGTTAACACTTAATTTCTAATCAGCCAATCACATGGCGGCAACTCAGTGCATTTAGGCATGTAGACATGGTCAAGACAATCTCCCGCAGTTCAAACCGAGCATCAGTATGGGGAAGAAAGGTGATTTGAGTGCCTTTGAACGTGGCATGGTTGTTGGTGCCAGAAGGGCTGGTCTGAGTATTTCAGAAACTGCTGATCTACTGGGATTTTCACGCACAACCATCTCTAGGGTTTACAGAGAATGGTCCGAAAAAGAAAAAACATCCAGTGAGTGGCAGTTCTGTGGGCGGAAATGCGTTGTTGATGCCAGAGGTCAGAGGAGAATGGCCAGACTGGTTCGAGCTGATAGAAAGGCAACAGTGACTCAAATAGCCACCCGTTACAACCAAGGTAGCCAGAAGAGCATCTCTGAACGCCGCACAGTACGTCCAACTTTGAGGCAGATGGGCTACAGCAGCAGAAGACCACACCGGGTGCCACTCCTTTCAGCTAAGAACAGGAAACTGAGGCTACAATTTGCACAAGCTCATCGAAATTGGACAATTGAAGATTGGAAAAACGTTGCCTGGTCTGATGAGTCTCGATTTCTGCTGCGACATTCGGATGGTAGGGTCAGAATTTGGCGTCAACAACATGAAAGCATGGATCCATCCTGCCTTGTATCAACGGTTCAGGCTGGTGGTGGTGGTGTCATGGTGTGGGGAATATTTTCTTGGCACTCTTTGGGCCCCTTGGTACCAATTGAGCATCGCTGCAACGCCAAAGCCTACCTGAGTATTGTTGCTGACCATGTCCATCCCTTTATGACCACAATGTACCCAACATCTGATGGCTACTTTCAGCAGGATAATGCAATGCCATGTCATAAAGCTGGAATCATCTCAGACTGGTTTCTTGAACATGACAATGAGTTCACTGTACTCCAATGGCCTCCACAGTCACCAGATCTCAATCCAATAGAGCATCTTTGGGATGTGGTGGAACGGGAGATTCGCATCATGGATGTGCAGCCGACAAATCTGCGGCAACTGTGTGATGCCATCATGTCAATATGGACCAAAATCTCTGAGGAATGCTTCCAGCACCTTGTTGTATCTATGCAACGAAGAATTGAGGCAGTTCTGAAGGCAAAAGGGGGTCCAACCCGTTACTAGCATGGTGTACCTAATAAAGTGGCCGATGAGTGTATATATCTGTAGCATTACACCCTGTACCCATTGACCTACACCAGACAGTCTCCATATTGAGGAGTGGCTCTATTGATTGTAAGAAGCTTTCTCTAAAGTGGCTTCCTTAAATGGCCGATCCTAAGTTCACCTCATCTACTTTATTGCCGAATACTGTAGCCCAGTCCTATTAAAGGGGTTTTCCAAGGCTAAATCAATTGATGACCTATGCTAAGGATAGGTCATCAATATCAAATCGGTGGTCGTCCAACACCAGAGATCCCCATCAACAAGTTCTCAGCAGCTGAAGCACACAGAATGCATCAGGAAGCAGATAGCTCCGTTCTCTGTATAGTGGCCAGACCTGCTACTGCAGCTCAGCCTCCATTCACCTGAATAGGAGCTGAACCGTAGTGACTGAGACAGAGCTCTCTGCTTCATTCTCTTTGTATTAGTTGTTGTGAACAGCTGATCATAGGGGTGCCGGGTGTAAAACCAACACAGATCTGAATGATGTCCCTGATGCACGTGTCCTTTCCTTAGGCCATTGTGTGTGACCACTGAGACCAATCAGCAGCCTAAGGAAATGGACATGGGACGTCACAGTCACCGGAGCAGCAGGACAGGATGCGCTTGGAGACACCGGACACAGATGAGTATAGGTTTTTTTAAAAATTTACACTTTACCCTGGCCTCATATTAAAAAAGTGGCTATTCCAGACAACCCCTTTAAGGCACCCTCTTAGCCACTACCCCTTCCTAACCACCCTTATTACTAAACCACACGTGACCATAGTCAGTCACCAGATCCGAACGTACTAGACCTCTCCAGAGATTTGTACTTGTGCTCCTCCAGGTCGTACGAGACCTTCTTCTCCTTCACCAGTTTCTCCTCCTCGCTGTCAGAGCTG